>NC_068937.1:100643420-100730920 GCF_016801865.2 Culex pipiens pallens | reverse complement strand
AAAAAATACTAAAATAAAAAAAAATACAAAAATACAAAAAAGAAACAAATATACCAGTACAAAATTTTGATAATATACCAACGTGGTTGGTAAGATTCATTTCTGTCAATGATTTGCCCTAAAGTCCAAGACCAATATACTTTACACTAATGTTCAACACTAGAATACTTCACCCTTATGTCCATCATCAGGACCCTGTATCCTACTTTCCTTCTTATATTGTGGCTGTAACGTTATATGAGGGAGAATAACGTTTGCAATAAAGCCGCAAATAAAATAAAAATAAACCCATTTACAGCCCATTTTTTCAAATACAATCCAATCAGATTTCCTAATCCTTTCACAAACGCTTTCACCCCACAGACCAGCAACACCAACAATCAACCGACCTTTTCATTTTTTTATAAGTTTTTCGTACAAACTCACCTCCTAGACATGCAAGACGACACTAGGTTTTTGTTGTAAGTAAACGTGGAATAGTTGGGCGATCCGCAGTGTTTTTGTCAAAATTTAATGAAAAGTGGATAGAGCTGTAAATATTTTGAGAAAAAAACAAACCACGTTTAATTTGGTTAAAACCTCATTTTAAATTATTCATCCAATTAAAACAAACTAACTTTAACAATTTTCCTCTTCTTTCTTTCGCAGTATTTACAAAGTGGATGGTGGGGCCACTATAGCTTTAGGTGTCAACCGGTAGACTACTCCAACAATCCCCTTGCCTTACGGGTAAGTTCCAAAGCTCCGTCCGGATGTTAATTTTTAGTAATAATTTCTGTTTTTGTCTCTCTCCAAACAATTTTCCAGATGGCGCGAACGTGCTGGTGGTACTACATCTCCAAGTTCACCGAGTTCTTCGACACGTTGTTCTTCATCCTGCGGAAGAAGTACCAGCACGTGTCCACCCTGCACGTCATCCACCACGGCTGCATGCCCTTCTCGGTCTGGATGGGCATGAAGTTCGCACCAGGTAAGAACAAGTTACAACGAATTAGCCAAATTAGCTAATATTTTTGCTAAATCTACTAAACTTTTATCCGCAATGAAAAAGTGCTAGAATTTTAGTTGAATTCTTCAAAAAAGTTTTAAATATTGTTTATAACCTATGAAACTCCTTTGAATTTTAAAAAGTGTTGTCGATTTTTTTTTAAATTGGCCAAGAAGTTTGCTTATTTAGCCAATATTTTTGCTAATTTAGCAAAATTTTGGTCTTGGCGCGCCATTCATTCAGAAAGACAAACCTTTCCTCAACTTCAGGAAGTGGAGCCTGACCGGTTCCCGGCCATTACAGACTGGTGGTGGTGGTGTGACACTTGGCCCTCGCGAAGATCGTCGCTTATTTTCTTTTTGGTTACGTAACGTACAGACGACGACGACGATGCGCAAATAGTCGTTATTTCAATTTCATGAGGTCGTCGTTGGAGGAGAGTATAGACTCCGGAGCGACGATGGGAACGATCTGCTGCTGCGGTGCGTTTGTTTGCCAATCGAGCGAGGTACTCTATAGGTGAAGAAGGCGCAATGTTTTGGATTTTATTTGCATTTTAGTTACGTGTTAGAGCGGGGTTTGCTCAAGTTCCAGAGATCAGTGCTTATGGTTATAGCTATGGCGATTCAACGTTGATTGATCAATTGAAAGGTTGATGTTTTGTTAGAACAAGGATTTAATTGGGTTAATTAATAACATCTTTTTAAAAATAACAGTCATGCATAATTCTTTTGTTATTCACTTTTTAAGGACATTTTATCAAAAACAAAAAAAAAACGCACGGTAGGGTTGCCTGTTGTCAATAGTTTTCAAAACTGCAAAAAATATTGTTTTTCTCGCATTATTTTTTTGTCCCCCCTCGTCCTCGGCCAGAGTCAAATGTAAACTTTGAAATATATTTGAATTGGCCTAAATTTAACCTAACAGCGCAATATCTTATTCTGTCTGTAGGGTGGTCCATAAAAATGTCACTTTTGATAATTTTTTAAAAATCAAAAATTTAAAAACACCTAATTCTGTGATTAAACATGTGAAATCATGTAAAATTACGTTAACGTAAAAAATACAGCGATTACCTTTAAAGGCTGGCCATTCAAGTCAGGAAAACGGCATTAATCGGGAAAACGTTGAGAATTAACAAATCAAATTTTAATAATAAATTAAAATTCAAACAAATTATGTAAATTTACATATTCCAGGCAATGTAGAACATTTTTTCTCATGCAACATCTGTCCACATTTCCAGATGATGAATTCACTTAAAAGTAAGGTGAGCAGACTAACCAAATTTATATCATACAGATTAGAAGAAATAATATTAGAAATATTATGCGGTGTTTAGATAGAGAACAAAAAATCCCACCTTTTATCATTTGAAACATCCATTGTTGTGGACAGAAAAATTGTGCGAGGTGTCTCGTCCCTCGCACGCCGCTGGCTCACGAGTGCTGGCCAGTCTATCACCCTGTGATTGCTCTTGTTTATAAGTATTATTACCATTTCGCCCTTCGTAATCAATACACGTATTTTAGTACCTAACTAGTTCTTTTATTGTGTTGTCTGACCACTCTCGTACTGCGGTCATACACAAAATCCATTAACCCTCTACTGGCCGATTTTTTTATTTTTCTCGTGTTTAGAAGGTAATTTTGAGTAACTTTTGTTCTACGAAAAACTTTACTTCTCTTGTTTTATGTTTTTCTTGTTTAATTTTTAGTATTTTAATTTGCATAGATCTTGTTATAGTTTAGGTTTTTTTTTGTAGTATTTGGCCTATTCTACCACCTCCTATCATAAAATTTTGCCTATCAATTTTTGTCATGTCTAATCTAATCTAATCAGATCCAAGCGCAGCCAATCTTTCCAAGGGATCTTGGAGAGTGCCTTAGGTTAGATGACGCCTAGCACTCTTCTTGTCATTTATTAACATTTGCAGTGCGCCATTGCATTAGAATGTATTGAAACATCACAAGCGTTAAAGCGGCCAGGCCTACTGCGTAAAGCTGTATCGCAGAGATGACTCGTAATTGGGTTGAGTTTGAGCACTGAGTGTTTGAACAATAACACAATTCTGAATCGACAGGGGAGGAAGAAGCGTGGGGACACACCACCATACGCTCCGATATTTTTGGTTGTATTCGTTGGGAGCACCATGCTTAGAAGGTTTGGTACTCCGGGACCCTCTGGGATGGGACATTGTATTTCCACGAATGCCCTAGACACAATTTGCCGTGGTTATAGCGCCACAACTCGCTCTCTGTAACAGTATTCTTAATTCCAGTCCAGGCTCACCAAGTCGTCATGGCCATTTTTGCTTACCAATCCAAAGAACGGGGGATCGAACCCCGCCTCGAGCGACTTTGATTTTTCGTTCATATTCATCATTTCAAATTTACGTGTTCTTAACTTTCTCGTCGAGAGCAGATGAGAATCGAACCCAGAACCATTCGCTTACAAAGCGAACACCGTAACCAGTCTGCCACGGCCGCTCCTTGCCTATAAATTTTGTTCATGTTGACAAAAACTTTAATTAAAATTTGTACCAGCCTGTTGTTCATAAACTACTGTTTTGATAAGTTTTACGAGCAATTCCATGTCAAATAGGGAATCGGTTGTACCCGACCCTTTCCGATTTCAATACAACTTTAAAGACATGTTATCCTACGCTTGTATAAGCCACTCGAAAATTACATTTAAGAAGGGCGTAAGTGTTTCAAATATTTTTGTATTTCGTAATTTAAATATTGCTGTATCTCGAAGCCGTTGCAACGTATCAAAAAGTTATCAAAGACAAACTTGTAGGAAATTTGACGGGCTTTTCGAAAAAAAATACACTGAAAGAAAAAAAAACACGCCACTTCTACGAGATTTTTTGATTTTGAAGTTAAAAATTCAAATTTAAAGGTAGGCTCACGATTTTTTTTCGTTCAATTTTTTTGTGAAAATAGCCTAAAATGTTACAAAAAGACTCACAATAAATGTAGGATGGAGCAACTCTCCTAAAAAAAACAAAAATCATTTACTGAAACTGTTTTTTTTTTTTTTTTGAAAGGTGCTTTAAACGTCAAAATTCATCCGAGTGCGGGAATCGATTCTACAGACAATTTTACATAAAAGTCTCCATATTGACCATTGTCCTAAGTCCAATCCTTGTGAAGTAACAGCGGTTTTAAAAATAAAACGTTGCTTAATCCACCTTTAGGTGGGTGGTGCCTTCCATACATTCATTAAGTTAATACACTACAGAGCCTCAAAAAAGAGTATAAATAAGACTTATTTTTATCAAAATATCTGAGATCCGGCCTAAAAAAGTGTATAAATAACACATAAGTGGTTATAACTTTTGATAGGGTTGTCAGATCTTCAACGTTTTGGGCTCATTGGAAAGGTCTTTTGATTACCTATACAAAGACAGGTCGCATGATAGATCCGGACAACGTTTTCATCAAAATATTTGAGATCCGGCCTCCAAAAAGTGCATAAATAACACTTAAGTGCTTATAACTTTTGATAGGGTTTTCAGATCTTCAACGTTTTGGGCTCGTTGGAAAGGTATTTTAAATACCTTTCTAAAAATGTATAGCATGACGGGTTTTCTTACAAAAACCACCCTTTTTACACTTTATTCGAAATCGTTTTTTTAGCATAACTTTTGAAGTACTTTACTAAACTTCATAATATTAACTAGGGCAGGGGTGACCAGAGTATGGCCCGCGAGGTGGTTTTTTGTGGCCCGCGGACCAATTTTGAATGATCATGTAAAATGGCCCGTGGGACACTTGTAAAGAGATTTCATACTTTTTTTAAACCAGGTATTTAAAAAAAATATGGTGACATTTTTTTTATTTTTTGTCAAAACAAAAACTAATGATTTATTTAAATATTGATCTCATTTTACGAAACAAATATTTTGTACAAAAATCTTAATAATTAAAACAATTTTACACGTTTCAATGTAAGTTTGACAAGTAAATATCGTCAAAACTTTAGTCAAACATTTTTGGAAATGTTTATCGAACGTTGAAATTTGACTTGGTAGAAATCTGTAATATTTGCAAAAAATATATAAGTATTCCATATTAGTTTGAAAGTCATAATTACCATTTTTATGAACTGACCATCAAACTTTCCTCGGGTTTCAAACTCATGACAGCTGGATAACGAATCTGATTGACTACCATCTTATTCAGGCAGACAAAATATTGAAATCAGAGGAATAAGGTTGTTGCGAATATTTTACAAAGCATTTGTCGACCAAACCTCCCCTCCCTCCTCATTTTTAACACTTCAAAATATCAATGGAAATTTAAGTGCAATCAACTGAAATCAATGGAGCACCAGATTCGGGTGGTAGAAATGACAGTTCTCCCATAAGAAATACATTGTAGAAAAAAATAAATAAAAAACTGCTCGAATGGAAGTGCTCCATTAAAAATGCAGTTAGTGTTTTTCGCTATAATGTTTTTTTTCTTCGAATCTTAATTTTTTTGCATATAAAGATTGCAAATCAACTTTACGGGTATTTTAAACATTTTTTTCATTGAAATGTTGGATTTCTAGCTCAAAACGACTTTTCTTTAGTTACACTTTATTCAAAGATAAAATTACGCCGTTTCATAAATTGTTCAGATTACATTTCACCATTTTCGAATTGTAAAAAAAATCCTTTAAAATTTAATGAAAACACAAGTACATTCAACTAAATAAACTTTTTTCAAATACCTAAACAATACTGATAGAAAACTGTCATTTCGTGTTTTCTATTATTTTTTTAACGGAATTGTTATTAACGAAAATGTTACTAACGAAAATGTTATTAATGTTATGTAAAAATAACAGAAATTTCAAAAAACTTCAATTGATAGATGTAGTTTTTTAGTTTTTAAAATAAAAATAAAGTAATTTCATTTTTTAATCACCTGTTTTGTAAATTTGGCCCGCAAACTGATTTAAGCTTCAAATTTGGCCCGGCCTCCAAAAACTTTGAGCACCCCTGAACTAGGGTCTTGTGGGACCCAGCCAATCCGGAGATAATCGTGTGCATATTTTTCGGTGCACGGACTTACAGACATACACACGCACATACATTTGTTCAGAATCTGATACTGAGTCGATAGGTATACGTGAAGGTGGGTCTACGAGGTCTAATAAAGAAGTTCATATTTCGTGTGATTTTATAGCTTTTCCTCATTGAGGTGAGGAAGGCAAAAATGTTGAAAAATGGGTTTTTGGTGGTTTTTGGCAATTTCTATATGACAGACTTGATTTTTCAATTTCCCATAAGTTTGTCCTTGACCACTTTTCAATATAACTCGTTTTATCATTGATGTAAGCTAATTTACTTTCCAGGTTACTACCATCCACTGAACTACACTGAAAAAAAAATCTGTTTTCAGGTACGATCAATGTGATTAAGCTTATATCAGTGAGCCCATACTTCCAATTGAAATGCTGTCAAAGGCAAACTTATGGGAAATTGGACGAGCTTTCCGGCAAACATATTTTCGAGACTGAAAAATCAAGTCTGTCATATAGAAATTGCCAAAAACCATAAAAAAAACCTAACCACCAAAAAAATTTACTTCACAAGGATTTGACTGGATGACAGGATCTTGAAGCGGTTATTCTGCCGCGTCGATTGATGTATAAATGTTGGTGCTTTATGCAATTTTACATAAGAAAAAGTTTCCGTACAGGAGAGTACGGACAAATATTTTACTCACTGTAGGTTCCGTCCGCCTTCTTCTCCGGCTTCACAGCCGTCCAAAGTTCTTCGACTTCTAAGTACGTCTGTACCGTAAGTTTCCGGTCGGCCCAATTTTCGTGACAAGCAAGCCCAGGCTGAAAAATTTCCGGCTTGACTCAGCTTGTTTTGGAACAAACTTCTTGAAAGATACCTATTCAATCCATCAGATTTTCAACCTTCCAAAATTCAACTGCTAACATACCTGTAGTTGGAATTTTCCATGTTTTTTTCCGAATGTTTTCTTCTTTAACTTAAATAATAAATAAATACAGATAAGGCAGTTAATCGCTGCTGCTTTCAAGGCGCCGTCATCAAGAGAAGAAAAAATTTAATCGAGTTTCAATATATATGTTGTAATCCCAAAATAATATATAAAAATAACAAAAAATCGTCGCACAACTCTGAATACAGATTAAGAGCATTATCAACCATCGTTGGAGCTTCTTCCAAATCCTTCCAAACTTTCAACACCCAAATCAAGTTAGCAGTCGTCCCTTCGAAATCTCATACACCATCTTCCGCCTAAAGTAGGCCATCTGGGCCTGGCCAAACCCCATCACTGCCACTCTTCGCGCTTCATGCTCCGCAAACGCACAGCTAAACACGCCACAGTCGTTGCTAAATTCCTGCCGGGGACACTCCCGCATGTGACGCTTCTCAAAATCTGGCCTCTCCAGCGGTCTCCCTCGCTTGGCCAACGATTCTTCGCGCAGGTACCGCTCCAGCGCGTCCATAACTTGATGGTTGGGCCGTCCACCCCCGAGCGAGTCGTACACCCAAAGGAAAAATATATCTCAAAATCTGCAACAGTGGATTTGCTGCAGAAAATGTCATATTTTATAACATTTTTTGCAGCAAGCCCCTAGATCATTTTTGCCCGCGTGTAAACATTTCAGCGATCTGCAGCTCTCACCAACACATATAACGCTGGCCCGTCCCCGAGCAACACTCCAAAGAGAAGCATATGTTGGTGCTCTTTCACCCACTTTTCATCAAGCGTCCATGGCGCGGTGGTAGCGTGTCGGATCAATAACCAAGAAGTTAGTGGTTCAATCCTCGTTCTGTTAAGGGTTTTTTTTGTGAAATACAACCAAAAAGCCGTCGGTAATGTCGATAATTATCGGTAACGGGCAAAAATGTCATACTCCTATATCGCAAAAAATGCATGAGGACAGATTTCATGCAGATTCTGATATACTTTCATGCCGCCATGCATCACAATCATGCGACTGCCAGTTGGGTGAGTACCGGATGGAGTGATGGCCCAGGTCCACGATCGCCATACACCAGTGGTCTAGGCCGGCGATGTGTATCGGGACCAGGATCAGATCGTGCGCGAACAGGTCAACCTTGCGGGTCCAGCGGCGCAGGGCTGCGTGGCCGGAGGAGAGCAGTTTCGGCACGAAGAATGTGTCCATGGCGTAGAGTCGGGGCAGATGCGGGTCGGCAGCGTTGCGTTCCACCAGGAGATTCATGTAGAAGTTGATGATTTGATCGTTCAGGGGGTTATCACCGGTCAGGGTGCTCACATCGGCGCGGGTTATGATCAGGTGGAAGCGAGTTATGATGGTCTGCAATGGAGAGGGTGGTTGGTTAGGACGGCTTTGACGATTGATTTAAGGAAGAACTATTACATCTTTGTTGGGTCCACCATGAAGGGCTTTCTCGATTTCTTCTTCTTGCTCAGAAGAAAATTCCGGATAGCTGCCTTCTTGTAGGGAAATCAAGTTGAACCTTTCTACGAGGTCGCTTATGTTGCTCATTAAAATGTTTCGTGATTTGTTGGGGCTATTTCTCACACTGAAATCAAAATCAGAAATTATTATTCTTTCTTGTGAAATCCAATCGTGTAACATACTTCAATCCCTGATTTATAGAACTTCTGGTTCTCATTACAACGTTACGGATCAAGTTGACCACGAATTTGGCTCCGCAGGCCAATATATACAAAACCTTTTCCAAAAAAATAAGCATCATGTCGTGTTGAAAAAAGTTCGCAAGTGATAGATAGATTTTTCTGAAAAAAAGAAAGGGAAAAGTTAAAATTCGTTTAATTCCGTTTCGGAACTCTCTTCACTAATTTCACACACCGAAATCGAAGTGTTTGATGCGAAAATCGTTTTTTTTTCCATAAAATTATTGCGTGAATTTTCTGATCGATTTGGTGTCTTCGGCAAGGTTGCAGGCGCGGCGATGGTCAAGTCAAAATCGAGCGAATCGGCCGCACTGGTTGCTGCGATCAAACGCTGCCTGTTTCAACAGCTGAGCAACGGTCGTTGCGGTGCGGTTTGGCAATGCTCGGTATTTGGAGTCGAGGTGTTGGTGAAGCTCAGGGAGCTCACGGCACCACTCGAACGCAACCAGGCGGTTGTCCGCGCTGGACAAGCTGGCCAGCAGATCATCGTTCTGAGTGTGCCCCTGCCGACGTTTGACGGGCAGTACGAGAACTGGCCCATGTTTAAAGCGATTTTCACCGATCTGATGCAGAAATCGTTAGACTCGGACGCCATAAAGCTGTACCACCTGGAGAAGTCGCTCGTTGGTGCGGCTTCAGGGAGCATCGATGCCCAGACGATAAAGGACATCAACTACCAGCTCGCGTGGCAGATTCTTGAGGAGCGCTACGAGAATCAACGGCTGATCATTGACCTCCACATCAGCGGAATTCTGCAGCTGAAGCAGGTGACGAAGAAGTCGTCGAAAGAACTGCGGAACCTGATTGAGGAGTGCGCCGGACACGTGGAGAACTTGCGGTTCCAAAAGCAGGAACTGCTTGGTGTCTCGGAGCTGATCGTGTTCCGCATTCTGTCCTCTGCCCTGGACGGAGAAATGCGAGAGTTGTGGGAGGCTTCAATTCAGCGAAAGCAGCTCCCTAAGTAGTTGAGTTGCCAAGTCGTCCATGTGCTGAACGCCGCTACGCAAAGAACGGAACGTGTCCCGTTCCATGCAGCGCGACGTCTGGTGCAGCAAGCAGAGTCAGTGAAAGACCGGTTCTCAACTGCCACCCAGATCGCGAAGAAGGAACCGTCCGGAACCAGCTCCAAGCAAGAAGCAGTGGAGCAGCTGGGAGAGAAGACGTTCCTGCATGAAAGTGCTGCTTCAATTCGAAGCAAATGTTAAGGTGCAAGGAAGAGAAAGTGATTGAAGATTGAACTCAAAAGAAGTGCCCTGAGAGGCGACGGCGACCGAGAGTCGGTGGACGTCCTGTGAGCACGGCGTGGCTTACGTTGGTGCTGTGAAGGCGAAACGCAACCTACCCAGGAAGGAGCGCGCTGGTGCGCGTAGGCCTGTTGGCAACCCTGCCAACCGAAGACAGCGACCTGCTTCAGGAGGACTTCGGTTCTTCTGAGTTGCCGGAGTTTGCAGCCGCGGGGGAGAATGTCGGCGATGGACTCTGCCTCCCAAAAATAAATGACGCAAAAGTAAAAATCGAGCGAAACGGCCGCACTGGTTGCTGCGATCAACGGTCGTTGCGGTGCGGTTTGGCGCGCAAAAAAAATATTTTTTTTTAAATGTAAAATTGAATTTGCAATTGAAAAGTACTTTACAGATTTTTTGATAAAGGGCTCCGTTTTCAAGATATAGCCACTGAATGTTTGGTTATAGCGAAATATTTGCAGTTTTTCGTTTTTTTAAAATAGTGACCATGAGTGACCATTTCTAAAAAAAAATGTTTTGAAAAGTTCAAAAAATTTGCTATTAAATTGTCTAAGAGGCATTGAAGATTGGACCTCTGGTTGCTGAGATACAGCGGCTTATAGAAAAAGAAACAGGAAAATTGAAGTTCCACCATTTTCTATTGTCGATATCTCAGCAACTAATGGTCCGATTTCCAATGTTAAAACATGAAACATTCGTGAAATTTTCCGATCCAAATTTTTTTTTTAGAAATGGTCACTCATGGTCACTATTTTTAAAAATCGAAAAACTGCGAATATTTCGCTATAATCAAACTTTCAGTGGCTATATCTTGAAAACGGAGCTCTTTATCAAAAAATCTGTAAAGTACCTACTTTTCGAATGCAAATTCTATTTTACATAAAAAAGGCCAAAATTTGTTTTGAATTAAATTTAAATTTTTAAATCTAGAAGGATTTTTTTTTTAATTTTTCCTTCTCTTGCCAAACCCATTGTTTAGAATATCAAATTACATCAAAATGAATTATAGTTCAAATCATAGTTGAAAGGAACTCCAAAACTCTATTAGGTTATAAGAAATACGGAATTGTTAATTGATTATTTACTAATAAAATAAATTGAAAAAAATAAATTTAAATTTTTCCAAAAATTACTATTTTTTTTTTAAAATCATAACTTGAGGGCAGATTTTTTGACCATACCCCTCTATGGCTCAAAAGTTGCGGGTTTTAGTCTCCTAAAATATAACAAAATCTCAAAAATAAAAAAATACGTATTTTGGGAATTTAAGTTTTTGTGAAAAAAGGTTAATAAAATAAATCATTCTTTTCCGCGCACCTATTTTTTCTCAATAGTCCTCAACAATACCTACAACATTGCCAAGGACACCAAATTTATCTGAAAATTCACTCAAAAGTTACAGCTGTTTGGATATTTAAGAACCTTTTTTGTATGAACAGCTGCCAACATTGTATGGAGACTTGGATGTGTGAACCAATGACACAAGTTACACGGCAAACTCATGTTACAAACAGTTTGTCCCATAAAATGTTCAAGCGATTAGAGGGAGGGGTTCCCGTGGTCAGGATGAGCTCAAATTTGGAATTTAGCCTAGTGATGGGTCAATCTTTGATTTCAGGGGGTAGCCCCGAGAATGCCCGGATTTGGACCACCCTAGCAAGCACACAGTAAAAATTTTGTAAATTTGTCATGTGTTTAATTTGAAGGTGTAACATTACCTCTTTTATGTTGTAATATAGCCTCAATTTGACTGTAAAACTGACATAACACTGAAATAGTGGTGGATTTACGTGGTTAATTTTTTTGAAATGAAACTTTGTAAATTGGCAAATTTTGCATTTAATTGGCATACAAAACTAGAGTTGGTGCCATCCATATTGAGCAAATTTAAAACAAAATTAAGTTGCTTTTTAATGATTTATTTCGCATGACAAAAAAAACGATAGATGTTTTTTGTTAAACCCTTGTAATTTCAGTTTTGTTTAAATTTTACTGAATTCTCGTCCGGAAATACCTGATTACATCGGTCGATAATTTGTCGTTGCACTGGTCTTTGAAGACCAATCCAATTTGAACCTGCTGAAACTTCAGCAAGGTCAATCCCAAAATCGCCCCACAATCGAGGGACCACCCAATATCGCACACGCTCGGGAAGCTTTCACGACGAGTCTCCACCGGCCTAAAATTGCTGCTGAGGTGGTCGATATTTTGTTGATATTGCTGCTGTTGTTGTTGTTGTTGCGTTTTCGGCGGCTGTTACTGTTGTTATTGTGACATAAACAAAAACCGGTCCAACCGCGCGAACGCAGATTTTGCAAAACAAAAAGCAGAACAAAAATTCGCAAATCGTCGCTACTTTGGATGGTTGGGTTTGTGTGAGTGCATTTCCTAACCTCAAACCGGGCAGCGGCCAATGGCGTCGTAGAGTCAGGTGGTGCGTGGCAGTGTTGCCAGTTAACGGTTTGGCGTTTTTTCACTTATTTTTCATTATAACTAATTTGTTACATGTAATTTTGATTTCCCTAAATCAAAATTGTATCGACCTAATGTAATCTGGCAACCCTTCCCACCTGACCTAGTGATAACTGGAGCGGGTGGGGCGGCGGTTCGTCGCCTATCCCCGGCCAAGTCTCCCAGGTTGTTAATTTTATTCAAAACGAGTTTTTGTTTTCACTTTCTTTCGCACTGCCACTGCTGGCCAGGCTGCATATCATCTCCCCGAACCTAGGTCCGACTGCGGCTGATTCATTCAAATGGCGCTGCGTCTTCCATTTGGCCTCCCATTCATTATGCTGGGTGCGTTTGTCAATGACCGGCTAAACTTGACCCGGTTACGTTACACACACGGCAGCAGCGGGGAGGATTGCGTTTGACGACGGCGTTTTGTTGGGTTTGAAGCAAATTTTGAGGGAAGAGCTAGTTAATTCGATAAGAATTTGAAAAGAATTTTTGGCATTCAATTCTTGCATAATTTAAATATTTTTCAAGTTACAGTTTCGATAGGGGACCATCCATAAACCACGTGGACACTTTTATGGGAATCTCGAACCCCCCCCCCCCTCCCCTTTCGTGGACAATTGTCCATACAAAAAATCTTTTTTGTATGGAGCGTGGACAATCGCCATACCCCCTCCCCCCCTCCCTTAAGTGTCCACGTGGTTTATGGATGGTCCCTAATGATAATTTTTTATTTTACATATAAAAAACTGAATAAATAGAAAATTTATTGAAAATGACAAAAAATCTAATTAAAAATTATACAAAATTTAAACTACTCATAAAAAAACAAAAAGTGAAGAAGCGTTGTTCCTCGTGGGATGAACACATTTTAAGTTTAGCTAGTATAAACTTAAAATGTGACGCACATTTATTTGGCACGCATGTTAGGCAATTTTGAATAATAATTATGTTTATTTTAAACGATTTTTATACTTACCATGCAATTACGAGCTGATGGTTTGAAATAAGCTTCATCCTTCAAGTATCCACATATGTTCGCACATTTTTTTATTTTTTTTCAAAGCAAATAAAGATCTACAGCAAAAGGCATTGTTCTCGCGTGAACAAAAGTTATGTGCCTGCCACTGTTTAGTATAATTGCAAGCCAATTACAAGGAAAAAAATGTCTTTCCCTTCCCTACAAATGCTTTGAAGTAGTTCAAACCACTCGTAATAACCTACGAGCGAGATGAATGAAATAATAACATCAAGACTTGTTCGAGGGTTCGTCGCTTGCTACGGTAGCAAGTCTTTTTGGCAATAATAGAGCTTAAAATTAGTTTAAAGTGCACCCCCTTAACGGGGTGGTGCATTCAATTTTTCACGGTCCAAATGAACTGCCGTGAAGACCTCGAAAATTGGCGCGAGAGGGATTAACATAATGAAAATGAACGTTTTTTTTTTGCTGTTGTGACGGGACGGGAAAATAGATACAATAATGGAATCAATTATATCGTCAAGTGACGACGAAGTCGGCATCTTCGAGAAGCGCCAAAGTTGGCAAATTATTTTGAGTCGCACCGACACGATGAATTAATAGCTTATTTTTCTGCCTCTTTTCCTCTCCGCCAGGTGGCCACAGCACCTTCTTCGCCATGCTGAACTCGTTTGTACATATTGTTATGTATTTCTACTACATGGTGGCTGCCCTCGGACCAAAGTACCAGAAGTACATCTGGTGGAAGAAGTACCTCACCGCGTTCCAGATGGTAAGTGCAGTTGGGTGTTTCTTAATACAGTACCTGTTCGGTAACTGGACAGTAGCGTACGTGTACTTTGTACACACTTTGTAACGACACTTGTAAGAAATTCCAAAACACGCGACTTCCCGAAGGTTTACTGGGCTGGTTTTTAACTGGGCGCTCGATAACTGGACCGTAGCCCAGTTAAAAAGCAGACAAACGTCAAAAAACGAAAACAAACCGAAATGACCGAGGGGTAGGATGGATGCAAAAATCATGTTAAATACAAAAAAAAACTTGTTTCCAACTTTTGTTTAATTTCAAGTCAGAATTAAAGAAATCTAGATTAAATTTTCAAAACAACCTATCCCTCATGGGTTTCCTATGCAGATAGGGCCTTTTGAAAATTTAATCGAGAAATATGAAAAGTAAACATCGTAAATAAATTTGAGTAACTTTTATTTTTATATTTCATCAGGAAAATATTATGCATCGGTGGACCCCTCGTAATTTTTCATTCAGCCCAGTTAGTGAACAAGTTTAGTTCTGTATACAGCAATTCCACGACAAATCAGCAGGATCCCAAAACCTTCAAATCACTAAATAAAGTTTTTTTTTGATTTATTTGTGTAATCAGCTTTGTTAAGAGCATTAAAAGCTCCAAAAATTCAAAATTGGTTCATCTGTTCCGGAGATTTGTTGTAAAGATAAATTGCGGAAATCTTTGATTTTTTTTTGGACTGCTTTATTTCGGCTAGGACTACCCTAATCACCAAACCAAAGTAAAAAGGGACTTATTAGTTTCGCCAAAGAACGACTAGGCAAAATTTGAGCTAAATCGGATAAGTTTTGTTTTGGATCCTGCTGGTTTGGCGTGGATGGAATGATGGAAACAAGTTGTACAATCGATTGTAAGTTCAGACTCGATTATCCAAAGTCTTCGGAAAATTTTCACTTTGGGTAAGCGAATCAAGACATTAAACTTAAACAAAGTGGTCTTATTTTGGGACCACAAACTTCATGCTTCACCTCGAGGCAATTTCATGAATTTTTGTAGATCAGTGTTATCTTAACTGGCCTGGGAATTAGTAATCAAAAATGGTGGCCAATTTGGAGGTAATGAAATATTGATAGACGCATTTGGTGGTGTAACATG
This sequence comes from Culex pipiens pallens, assembly GCF_016801865.2. Lineage (NCBI taxonomy): Eukaryota > Metazoa > Arthropoda > Insecta > Diptera > Culicidae > Culex > Culex pipiens. The sequence continues at coordinate 100,715,690 of NC_068937.1, read as the reverse complement.
TATTCAATACATTTAGATATCAAATTATATACTTTTTGACATTTTACAAATTTTGTTTTTTTTTGTGACTACAAATCGGGAAAAACGTGAAAATTTCATGGGAAAAATTACACAACTCGACATTTTTATGTTGAAGCCAGTAAACGCTTCGGTTTCGTAAAGGTATGATAAATTTGGGCTCCTTGAACACGACACGAATCGACAGAATTACATTTTAGTGAATTCCCGGCCAATAAATAAAATTGTAAATTTATCTATGGGATAGCAAAAATGAGGCGGTGCTTCTTCAAAATAAGTTTAAAAATAATACTCATTATACAACTGTCATTAGTTTCCAAAATATCTAAGCATTGACGAATTTTTTTTCTGTTTTGGCAAAAAACCTTCGAAATTTCATAAAAGTTAATAATAAAATAAGCCCAAAAAAATCAAACCATCCACATTGACGACCCCCGGGTCTTTTTGTGGTCTCTATTGCAAGTTTCTGCTCGAACCTAGGAGTCCGAAGGCTTGAATGGGGAGAGCACACAAACCTCTTTCTACTCCAAGGAACCTTCCACCCCAGTGTTTGAACTGACGACCTTTGGATTGCGAGTCCAACCGCCGCCAGCGATTCCACCGGAGTAGGCTTGGTTTGGTGTGTTGTTTGTACTTATGGCATGGAGACGACTCCTACACCTCGAATGACTTAACGGCCTAACAACCAAGGCCGGGACCGACATTTTACTTCCTCATCCGATGGAAGGTTGGAGCAGATGGGAATCGAACCCAGAATCATCCGCTTACAAAGCGGACAGCGTAACCATTCGGCCACGCACTGCTCTAAGCCCGAACATGCTAAATATTATTATCAATGCAGAAAAATGCACTTTTTCACTTGATTCTTTTTGCGTCGCTTTTTATAAAATGTTAACTGATGAAAACCAATAATTTTTAGTCAATATTGTTATTATTATGTCTTTTGCAGACTTATTAACAAAAAATTGAAGATTTTTTACGTTTTTAGACAAATTTTGTGATCTAGATTTGTTCCAGTTGCTACTTCACAGTTGAAATTCTCGAAATCAGAGTTTATAATAATAAAAGAATGAAAAACAAAAGTTTGTTGGAGAGATGGAAAAAAAATTCTGTATGTCACTGACCGATTTATTCATCACTTCTCGGAAGTTGGCAATTAATTTCTGTTGTGTATCCTTCTTACTTGTTTTGAACCATGATCCATACCGCAAATTAAGTATTCCGCTCACGCATCGGACAGTTCAGCGTACTGCTGCTCGAGATTTACATTGTAAGCCCTAGATAATTTAATGAAGTAACCAGTTTACATCCTGACATCATAGTCCAGTGCAAGGTCACCAACCAACGATCTATCAATCAAGCTCCGCGTGAGAGCGTGATTCACTGCCTGCCCGCGATATAATTACATTTTAATTGATGCTCGCAAATTCCGCTTCCTAATTCCGTCCGTTTTTCCTTCCTTCCTCCCCCGCACACAGGTTCAGTTCGTGGCCATCTTCACGCACCAGTTCCAGCTGCTGTTCACCAACTGCGACTACCCGAAGGGCTTCATGGTGTGGATCGGGCTGCACGGCGTCATGTTCCTGTTCCTGTTTTCGGACTTTTACAAACAGGCGTACAGCAAACGGCGCGAGGCGGCGGCGGCCCGGAAGCGACAGGCGGAAATGGACGCGATGGCCAGCAGCGGCGGTCAGTACGATGCGGTGGCCGTTAACGGCAGTGTCAAGTCGGCCAACGGGAAGCTGCTGCAGCAGAACGGGCACCATTTGTACCAGAACGGGAAGGAGCTGCTGCTCACCAACGGGGATTTGGTGAACAACAACCAGGGCGCGTGCATGGTGAGTAGAAGTGCAAACTTTGGAGTTGAAGAGTATACTGACCACTATACTATCGAGGAATACTGTTGATTATTGTGTGATTGCATATTATGGAAGCCATAAGGGGGCATCTTAACGAAAGATATAATAAGATTAAAAGTTGATTACCCAACCTCTAAGTCTCGTCTCGAAAAATGATAACCGATGTTGGCTAGGATGGAATTCTGGCAAATACGCCACCGATACTTTCCCATAATTTCTCAGTCAGCCTAAGCGTATTGGATTTGCTGCAACGAGTAAAAAAATGTGAAAAGGAACGTGAAAAATGTGTTTACCAATCAATACCAAGGAAAAAAAAGACAAAAACATTCTATTATAATTTCATGTTATTCCGTTTTTGGGAACACTTTTAGAATCAGATAAAGACGTTTTGGATTCCCAGACCGGTTAAATTTTCTCTATAAATCCGACTTGACGACTTCGATCTATCGACCGAGAACGAGCCGGAACTTTGAATTTGATGTTCATCATATGATTCTGTATAAAATCAAAAATTTAATATGAAAAAATAGGGTAAAAAAAATAAACACAATATGGCTATCTTTCTGAAGATACATTTTGGAAAAAAGCTAATTTTGGGCACAAGCAGTTTATGGTACAAGTGCATTTCTTTGAATTTGAAGGTGTAATCTGTAGAATAGTCCAAAAATTAATAATTCTCGGGCAATTTTACAAAACATATAAAAAAATGGGCGAAGTTCATTAACAGGATTCCAAATGAAAATAAAATCAGAGTTTTTCGACGCGCTTTGCAAAACTTTGCTGAAGACACCAAACTGAACGGAAAATCTCGTCTCAAGATACAGATTCTCGAATAACATCAGGCCCGTTTTGTATTACCAGCCGCAAAATTGTATGGATCCTTGTTTGGAAAAACTAATTTCGAGCCAAACATTTCACTAGGGCGCAAAACCAAAAACCGCGATTCGAGAAAATCGCTTGCAAAAACTGAACAACTTGTTTCAATTCCTATTTATAAAAGAAGCTTGACTGATAGTATTTTTACTGATAATAAGATAAAACACATCCAGGGCCGTGTACAAGGGGGGGGTTTTAGGGGTTTAACCCCCCCTTGGCAAATTAAGTTAGTTACACCCCATGCGCCCCTCGGCCCGAAGGGCCGATTTTTTTTTAGCTATGTTGCTAAAATGCCAAAGAGATTTTTTTTTCAAATCGATATGAAAAATTTGACTGGAGGCGCCCTAATGACTAAAACATTTTTATGAAAATTATGAAAATTTAACTGGAGGCGCCCCTAAGACTTAATTTTTTTTCAATACGAGTATGCAATATAAAAAATTGACTGGAAGCGCCCCTACGACTTAAAAAAATCATGCAAATTCTCGATATGGAAAATTAAATAGAGGCGCCCCTACGACTTTAAAAAATCATACAAATTTTGTTATGAAAATTTGACTGAAAGCATCCTTATGACTTAAAAAAATCATGTAAATTACCGATATGAAAAATTTGACTGGAGGCGCCCCTATGACTAAAACATTTTTATGAAAATTATGAAAATTTAACTGGAGGCGCCCCTAAGACTTAATTTTTTTTCAATACGGATATGCAATATAAAAATTTGACTGGAGGTGCCTCTACGTCTTAAAAAAATCATGCAAATTCTCGAAATGAAATATTGAATGGAGGCGCCCCTACGACTTTAAAAAAATCATATTAATTTTTTTATAAAAATTGACTGGAGGCTCCATTATGACTTGAAAAAACATGAAAATTCTTGACATAAAAAAATTGACTGGAGGCGCCCCTATGACTACCACATTTTTATGAAAATTTAACTGGACGCGCCCCTTAGACTTAATTATTTTCAATACGAATATGCAATATAAAAATTTGACTGGAGGCGCCCCTACGTCTTAAAAAAATCATGCAAATTCTCGAAATGAAATATTGAATGGAGGCGCCCCAACGACTTTAAAAAAATCATATTAATTTTATTATAAAAATTGACTGGAGGCGCCCTTATGACTTGCAAAAAACATGAAAATTCTCGATATAAAAAATTTGACTGGAGGCGTCCCTATGACTACCACATTTTTATGAAAATTTAACTGGACGCGCCCCTTGGACTTAATTTTTTTCAATACGAATATGCAATATAAAAATTTGACTGGAGGCGCCCCTACGTCTTAAAAAAATCATGCAAATTCTCGAAATGAAATATTGAATGGAGGCGCCCCTACGACTTTAAAAAAATCATATTAATTTTATTATAATTGACTGGAGGCGCCCTTATGACTTGAAAAAACCATGAAAATTCTCGATATAAAAAATTTGACTGGAGGCGCCCCTATGACTACCACATTTTTATGAAAATTTAACTGAACGCGCCCCTTAGACTTAATTTCTTTCAATACGAATATGCAATATAAAAATTTGACTGGAGGCGCCCCTACGACTTTAAAAAAAATCATACAAATTTTGTTATGAAAATTTGACTGGAGGCGCCCTTATTACTTAAAAAAATCATGCAAATTCTCGATATGTAAAAAATTTGACTGAAGGCGCCCCTATGACTAAAACATTTTTATGAAAATTATGAAAATTTAACTGGAGGCGCCCCTAAGACTTAATTTTTTTCAATACGAATATGCAATATAAAAAATTGACTGGAAGCGCCCTTACGACTTAAAAAAATCATGCAAATTCTCGATATGAAAAATTAAATATAGGCGCCCCTACGACTTTAAAAAATCATACAAATTTTGTTATGAAAATTTGACTGGAGGCACCCTTATGACTTTAAAAAATCTTGCAAATTATCGATATGAAAAATTTGACTGCAGGCGCCCCTATGACTAAAACCTTTTCATGAAAATTATGAAAATTTAATTGGAGGGCCCCTAAGACTTAATTTTTTTCAGTACGAATATGCCATATAAAAATTTGACTGGAGGCGCCCCTACGACTTAAAAAAACATACAAATTTTATAATGAAAATTTGACTAGAGGCGCTCTTATGACTTAAAAAAATCATACCAATTCTTATATTGAAAATTTGACCTATGACTATGAATGAAACATTTTTATGAAAATTCTCAATATGAAAATTTAACTGGAGGCGCCCCTACGACCTAATTTTTTAAAACATATTCTCAACATTAAAGATTTGACTGGAGGCGCCCCTTAGAATTAAAAAAATCATGCGAATTCTTGATATGAAAAATTGACTGAAAGCGCCCCTATGATTTTTTTTTTAAATACAAATTCCCAATGTAAAAATATGACTGAAGACGCCCCTACGACTTTAAAGGCATATGCTCGATATGGCAACTTGGATTGAGGCGCCCTTATGACTTAAAAAAATCATACAAATTCTTATTATGAAAATTTAACTGGTGCCGCCCCTACGACTTAATTTTTTTAAACAAATTCTCAATATTAAAAATTTGACAGGAGGCGACTTCAAAAATCATGAAAATTTTCGCTATGAAAAATTTAATGAATGCGTCCCTACGACTTTGAAAAAATCATACAATTTCTTATTATGAAAAAATGACTGGCGGCGCCCTATGACTTAAACATTTTTATGAAAATTCTCGATATGAAAATTGAATTGAAGGCGCCCCTACGACCTAACAAAATCATGCAAATTCTCGATATGAAAAATTGATTGGAGGCTCCACTACGACTTTAAAAAAATCATACAAATTTTATTATGAAAATTTGACTGGAGGCGCCCTTATGACTTAAAAAATCATGCAAATTCTCGATATGAAAAATTTGACTGGAGGCGTCCCTTTGACTTAAACATTTTTATGAAAATCATGAAAATTTAACTGGAGGCCTACGACTTAATTTTTTTAAAATAAAAGTTCACAATATAGAAACTTGACTGGAGGTGCCCTTTTAACTTAAAAATATCATGCAAATTCTCCAAATGAAATATTGAATGGAGGCGCCCCTACGACATTAAAAAAAACATATTAATTATATTTTAAAAAATGACTGGAGGCGCCCTTATGACTTGAAAAAAACATGAAAATTCTCGATATTAAAATTTGGTTGTAGGCGCCTCTATGACAAAAACATTTTTATGAAAATTCTTGATATGAAAATTGAATTGGAGGCGCCCCTACGACTTAAAAAAATCATGCAAATTCACGATATAAAAAATTGAACGGAGGCTCCCCTACGACTTCAAAAAATTCATACATTCTCGATATGCCCACGGAAAGGAGTTCCATCTAAATTTTAACAATTCAAATTAGCTGGCTTCAAATTGGTGAAACAGTGATATTTTTGGTTGAATCAGCTAAAATTTCAGCTGAATTTACCAATCTGGGATTGGTGAAATAGCTAAGCCTGATTGCTGATTTGCTTTCCAAAACTGACAGCCCAAACCAAAATGACAGGAGAGATTTTACCAAAAATAATGGTGTTTCAGCACAATTTTGCGTAAAATTACCAAAAAAACTAGCTGGAACCGGCAGCATGGATTTTTGACAGATCATCAGTTCGAGAACAAAACAAAGCAACGTCCTGTGTCGTGTTCGATCCTGTTTGAGCCGCTCAGTTCGTGAAGTTTTTTTTTGATGATTATGTGTGTTGTTTGAGTGCAAGTGCAAAAGGTGATAGAATGTGTTGTGTGAGTGAATAAATTAAAAGCCAGGAAGATTTTCTGCGGATCGGCACCTGAAGGAATGTTTCAGTTGATAAGGTGAGAAGTTTGTTGTGTTGAGGGAAAGTGGTTAGAAGTTGAGCCTCTCGTTACTGTTTGGAGGATGCGTAGATAAAAACATGTACTTAACATAAAGTGGGGGCATCCCTAAACCACGTGAACACTTCGGCAGGGGAAAGGGGAGACTGGCAATTGTCCACACTCTACTTTTTTTTGTATGGACATCTGTCCACCTGGAGGGGCGGCTGGTACAGAATGTCTAGACATAGATTGGCCGATGTTTGACAAATCCGAACAAATAGGGCACCTAACGCCTTTTAAGCACATCAAAAAATAGTGTTAAATATTGTTAGAAACGAAGTTAAATGAAGTTCAATTAAGTTAAATTAAGTGTAATTAAGTTTAATCAATTTAAGATTTATTAAATTAGTTAATTTTAGTTAAATTAAGAAGAGTTTATAAAAATAAGTTAAATTGAGCCAAAATTTAGTTTAATTCAGATAAAATTAGTTGAAAATAGTTATTTTTAGTGTAATTTAGTTGAATTTGCCCAAATTTAGTTAAATTATGTTATGTTAAGTTAAATTTAGTAAAATTAATAAAATTAAGCAAAATTAAGTAAAATTAAGCAAAATTAAGTAAATTTAAGCAAAATTATATACAATTAAGTAATATTAACTAAAATTAACTAAAATTAATTAAATAAAGTCAAATTAAGTAAAATTAAGTAAAATTAAGTAAAACTAAGTAAAATTAAGTAAAATTAAGTAAAATTGAGTAAAATTAAGTAAAATTAAGTAAAATTAAGTAAAATTTAGTAAAATTAAGTAAAATTAAGTAAAATTAAGTAAAATTAAGTAAAATTAAGTGAAATTAATTAAAATTAAGTAAAATTAAGTTAAATTAAATAAAATTAAGTAAAATTGAGTAAAATTAATAAAATTAAGTAACATTAATTAAAATTAAGTAAAGTTAAGTAAAATTAAGTAAAATTAAGTTAAATTAAGTGAAATTAAGTAAAATTAAGCAAAATTAAGTAAAATTAAGTTAAATTAAGTTAAATTAGGTTAAATTAAGTTAAATTAAGTAAAATTAAGCGAAATAAGTAAAACTAAGTTAAATCAAGTTAAATTAGGTTAAATTAAGTTTAATTAAGTTTACATTAAAGTAATTTGGTGTTATATTTAAACTTTGTTAAATGCAAAACGTAGTTCAAATATAACTTCAATTTACTATAATTTAAACAAACTAACTTTTTGTAAGTTTTTTTGTATTTTTGTATTTTTGTATTTTTGTATTTTTGTATTTTTGTATTTTTGTATTTTTGTATTTTTGTATTTTTGTATTTTTGTATTTTTGTATTTTTGTATTTTTGTATTTTTGTATTTTTGTATTTTTGTATTTTTGTATTTTTGTATTTTTGTATTTTTGTATTTTTGTATTTTTGTATTTTTGTATTTTTGTATTTTTGTATTTTTGTATTTTTGTATTTTTGTATTTTTGTATTTTTGTATTTTTGTATTTTTGTATTTTTGTATTTTTGTATTTTTGTATTTTTGTATTTTTGTATTTTTGTATTTTTGTATTTTTGTATTTTTGTATTTTTGTATTTTTGTATTTTTGTATTTTTGTATTTTTGTATTTTTGTATTTTTGTATTTTTGTATTTTTGTATTTTTGTATTTTTGTATTTTTGTATTTTTGTATTTTTGTATTTTTGTATTTTTGTATTTTTGTATTTTTGTATTTTTGTATTTTTGTATTTTTGTATTTTTGTATTACTGTATTTTTTTTAATTTGTCAATAGAATAACAAAGCCGTACTATAAGAATGATCAACTAGAACATAGTTTAAAAAGCCTGGAAACTATTGAAACATCCAAAAAACTTGCTGGACTACCAAAAAACGTACCAAGAATAGCGGAAAATCATGCTACACCAGCAAAAAGTCTTTTTGAAAATTAAAAACAACTTTACAGGCAGCAAGGGATTTTTAAAATGATTTCGAAATTACCAGTTAAAACAGTCGAAAAATTAGCTGGACTTACCGAAAAACGAAGCAAGAACAAAAAAGAAACGAGCTAAATCAGCCAAAAGGCTGGGTGAATAATGCGTGCTTTGCAGGCAGCAACGGAGGCTTTTGAAAGAAAACTTGTAGAAATAGTGGAAAAATTAGCTATTCCAACCAAAACACCTACCAAGAATAGTGGCAAAGTTAGCTAAACTAGCTAAAAAGATGTGTGAAAATACCTGGCTTCACAGCCATCAATGGAAAATTTTGAGAATGATTCCAAAAAAACTAGCTGAAACAGCCTAAAAACTTGCTGGGCTAACTATAAAACTTCCTAGAATACCATAAAATCTAGCTAAAATAGCTAACAGACCTTCTTAAAACATACAGCTTTTGAGACTGACAGCATTTTTCCAGCTTGCAAATTAGTAAAATTTACTAAAAAATTAGCTGGATTTATCATTTTTAGGACCTGGATCCAGCTGTCAAATCCAGGATTTATTTTTAGGATTTCCAGCTAAAAAAAATCGTGGTTGAAAAAACAACCAATTTTTTTAGGGTTTTTAACCGAAAATTAGTAAGATTCACGATAAACCTTCTTTCCGTGCCCCTATGACTAAAATTTTTTTTATGAAAATTATGAAAATTTTACTGGAGGCGCCCCTACGATTTAATTTTTTCCAATTCAAATTCTCATTATAAAATTTTGACTGGAGACGCCCTAACGACTTAAAAAAATCAGGCCAACTTTCGATATGAAAAAATGAATGGAGGCGCTCTTTTGACTCAAAAAAAAATCATACAAATTCTTATTATGAAAATGTGACCTATGATAATTATGAATGAAACATTTTTATGAAAATTCTCAATACGAAAATTTAACTGGAGGCGCCATTACGACCTAATTTTTTTTAAACATATTCTCAACATTAAAAATTTGACTGGAGGCGCCTCTACGACTTAAAAATATCATGCAAATTTTGCATATGAAAAATTGACTGGAAGCACCCCTATGAATTATTTTTTTTAAATATGTATTTAAAAAAAATAATGTTAATGTAAAAAATATGACTGAAGACGCCTCTACGACTTTAAAGGCATATTCTCGATATGGCAACTTGGATTGAGGCGCCCTTATGACTTAAAAAAAATCATACAAATTCTTATTATGAAAATTCAACTTGTGACTTAAATTTTTTAGAACAAATTTTCAATACCAAAAATTTGACAGAAGGCGCCCCTACGACTTAAACAATCATGAAAATTTTCGCTATGAAAAATTTAATGGATGCGTGACTACGACTTTAAAAAAATCATACAAATTTTTTATGAAAATTTGACTGGAGGCGCCCTTATGACTAAAAAAAATCATGCAAATTCTCGATATGAACATTTTGATTTGAGGCGCCCCTACGACTTAAAAAATCATGCAAATTCTCGATATGGAAAATGGAATGGGGGCGCCCCTATGACGTAAACATTTTTATGTAAATTCTCAATATGTAAGTTTTACTGGAGGCGCCCTTATGAGTGGGGAAAAAAATTGGTAAAAATATTGAAAAAAAAGTTGAATAATCAGTGCTCAAATCAGCTTAAAAATGATAAAAATATTTTAAACATAAGATTTTACTGGAACCGCTATTATGACAAAATTAAAACATTCAACAAAAAAAAGTTTGACTATCGACGCCCCTCTAGCAACATAAAGACTGTTTAATAAGAGCAAAACAAAGTTTGGCGTACGGTAACATAAAAAAATAAAAATTCTGTTTAGCGTTCTAGCTACAACAATTTTTTGCGCCGGTTGGCAAACTTTGTTTGACTAATTTTGAAAAGTCTTTATAGCTTGAGGAGCGCCGATAGTCAAATAATTTTATCAACAAAACGCCGCTGGTAAAATCCTATTTTTAAAATATTTATCTTTGATCTTTTTTTATGTTGCTCTACTTTTTTCATTTTTTTTATTTTGTCATGAGGCCACCTCTAGTGAAATTTTATTTTCAAAAAGGTAGTCAAATTGTTTTATTTAAAAAAATTATTTCATCACAAGGCGCAACTTTTTATCATTTTTATGTTGCTTTAGCTAATTTTTTTTTGATTATTTTTTTTACGTGTTGTGAAACTTTCTTTGAAATCTAATTTTCAAAATATTTTCATCATTTCTATGGTGCTATTCAGGCGTTGATAGTATTTTTTTAATATGTTAATTATTTTATCATTTTTTAAATTTTGTTTATGAGAGAGGTGCCTTTTCGGAACATTTTCTGGGGTAAATCGAAATATATCTTTGTTTCCTGTAGCAACTTTGTTACTTTTTACCGATTTTCTAGGACGTTTCTTCAGAAAAGTCAAGGAATCGATAGAAATATATTCAAAATTATCTTTTTTAATTTTTTATACTCAAAAAATCTGTTACAAATGTTTGACCCAAAAATGAAGTTTCTTATCTAATTTTTCAGTTTTTCAGAAAATTCCGTCCAAAGATACAAAATTTCATACGTTTACATACCCATTCCAGCCCTCAAAATTGTATGGAGACTTGCATGAAAAAACAAATGATGCAAAATTGCTTCTTTTGACATAGGGAATGCAAAGAAAAGTCGATTGAAAACCAGTAGTTTCCGAGTTATGATCAGTTGAACACTTTCAGTTTATCCAGCTACAACCCAACCCCACCTCTAGGCGGGGTTCGATCTAATAATTCGCCAAAAATCTTTTTTTTACCAATTTTCGACCTTTAAAAAGCATTGGAAAGGTGAACTCTTAAAATTTGATTTTTTTAGGGTTGAACGTGTGACTTGTTTTATTTGACTTTACCAATGTTTAAAAAAATGAAAATTTTTCTTGGCTGTGTTTTTCATTAACATTTTCTGTACTTTTTTTGTATTGTTTCAGACTATACCTCTAAGCATTTTTTAACAATTTAAATGATAATGGTTTGTTCTAGAGTAAAAAAAATAAAAACATACAAAAAAATAATGAAAAATTGGCTGTAAAAACTTGACAAATTAGGTGCTAGAATAGGCCAAATACTACCAAAAACAAATATCAACTAAACAAGATAAATGCAAATATAAAAACTATAAATGAAACAAAAACAACAAAAAACAAGAGACGTAAACTTTTTCGTAGAACAAAAGTTGCTCAAAATGACAAGGGAAAAATTTAAAAAAAATCGAAAAAAAATTGGGCAGCAAAGGGTTAACACTTAGAAAAAATCAAGTTCATCGATTTGATTTCTTTGAGATTGTGTATCTCAGAAACAAATTGCTCGATTTGAAAGTTGCAGAGAGAAAATTGTACAAAATTTTCTTGAAAAGAAACCAAAATAAATTGAAAATGCAGTCCTAAAATTTGCTTTAACCTGAAAACGGTACATTTTGTCAACAAAATTGCTTCAACAATTTTTGTCCACTTTTACGTTTTTTTTTCTTCAAAAAAATCATATCTCCTAAACCAGATGAATAATATGACCGGCCCCAGAATTATATGGACATTTGTATAGAAAAACGAATTATGCAATTGTGCTTCTTTTGACATATGGAATGCATGGTGCATGGCAAAGTTTCATCCAAATCAAAAAAATGAAAAGCTAAACATCGTGAAAAAAAATTGCGAAATCGTAGAGAACTACTCTTAATATTTAAAAAAAAACTTATGAAAACTTGTTTTGAGCAATTACCGCTACACTTGTTCACTAAAACCCCGTTTTACGCTCCACAAGTGAACGGCCCATGCCTCTTCCGATTTACGCCAAAACTCTCATTTGCGCAAAAATCTCAAATTCGCTCAAACTCCGAATTAACGCCCCCCCTTCATGGCGCTATTCAACACGATTTGCAGCACCAATTCAAAAAGTGTAGTCTCTTGTTGCACCAATGTAAAATATATAAAAAAACGAAGTTGACTTTATATCTGTCACCCGGGACTAGACCAACCACTGTCATCCTTTTAACTACAAGGACTTCGCCGCCCTGTTTGAGTAAGGCACAGAGCGACGGCGCCGGATACCCATATTTACACTTAGAATTTTAGAGCGTCCGCCGCGGGATTCGAACCAGCAAAATATATGTAAAATATACCAAAGTATTATTTATTGAGTTTAAAGATTGACTGTTAGCGCCTAGGGGTTAATCACTTCGAGCATACTGCATACGCGTATCATACGCACATACTATTCTCATTGTCTGCATACAGTATTGACGATATAGACCCCATATTCGTCGCATATGAGGTTATATCTACCCAAATATCAGCGTGGATATCATACGCGCATAATACACGCGCAGTATTCCTAGGTTGCATACCGTATCGACTCCAATATTGGCTTCATATTGGTGCAGTATCAGAAGTGAATTGCCCTTTGGTTAGCGCCCTTTCGCAATCTAAACAAGCACCCCATGCGCCCCTTTCGAGAAAACCCTCCCCTTTCGAAAACCCTGTGCACGGCCCTGAACACATCATTATCCTCAACTCTGCATTATTGCTTCTTAATTTCTGTTGATTTTCGCAGTAAAACCAGCCCGGGAGCATGTTGACAGCTCCCATACAAACTGAGCGTACCCCTTTTTGTGGGCCCAGTGGGCCTAAGATGGCGGCCTTCGATATTATCTAGCCAAACTTTTGAAAAAGGCGAATAGTTTAAATAAATATAGTTTTTGGCTTGTTTCGGTTTAAAACGACAAAATAAGCAGTCTGGAATCATTTTCTTCAAAAACTTGTTTAGAGATACGCCGCGTTCAAATATTAGTCTAGAAAAGTTGAAGTGAGCGTGCCGCGAAAGCCGTCACGAAAAAAAATCCCCTGCAAATTTTGAGTTGCGTATTTCATGGGCGGACTCCGACGAGGCCCACTAGCCATCTGTCGGTGAATACGCGCAACTCACGAAAACTGTCAGCTTAGGGCCCGGCTGAGTAAAACTCACAATTAAAAATAATCTCGTTATTAGGCCTTTTTAACTTTCCAACTGTTGTTCATAATGGGCCCTTTCTAAATGCAATTTCAAAGAGAACTGAAAGGGCACTAAAGCGCTGTCACCGGATTGTCAATAGGAAATTAATTGCTATCAATCTGATTCTTGGAAGGCATGTAGGGAGTGTACTAATGAATGGAATAGTAGAATAATCGCGAATGTTTACGTTTTGGTTTTGTGCTCTAATTAAATGTTTGGCTCGATTTGATTCATAGAGTTTCATCTAAATCAACAATTAAAAAATCTAGAAAAAAATGCGATATTCTCGAGAACTAATCAGCTGAGCAGTTCTCTCTGATTTCGGTCATTCGATTTTTTTTGTGTATTTTTTAATCCGATTGAAACTTTTTTGGTGTTTTCGGTATGCCCAAAGAAGCAATTTCACATCATTAGTTTGTCCATATAATTTTCCATACAAATTTGGCAGCTGTCCATACAAAAATGATGTATAAAAATTCAAGAATCTGTATCTTTTGAAGGATTTTTCTATCGATTTGGTGTCTTCGACAAAGTTGTAGGTACATGATACACGGTAAAAAAAAATGTTGATTTTTTATTTAACTTTTTATCACTAAAACTTGATTTGCAAAAAAACATTATTTTTATTTTTGTTTTGTTTTTTGATATGTTTTAGAGGACATCAAATGCAAACTTTTCAGAAATTTCCAGGTTGTGCAAAAAATCATTGAGCAAGTTATGATTTTTTTAATCAATACTGATTTTTTCAAAAAATCGAAATATCGGTCGGAAAAATTTGTCAACTTCATTTTTCGAAGTAGAATCAAATTTACAATTAAAAAGTACTTAAGTGAGAGTTTGATAAACTGCACCGTTTTCAAGTTAAATCCATATTTAGGTAACTTTTTTGAAAATAGTCGCAGTTTTTTCATTTTTTTAAATGAGTGCACATGTTTGCCTACCTATGAAAAAAAAATGAAAAGCTGAGAAAATTCTCTATATTTTGCTTTTTTGAACTTTGTTGATACGACCCTTAGTTGCTGAGATATTGCAATGCAAAGGTTTAAAAACAGGAAAATTGATGTTTTCTAAGTCTCACCCAAACAACCCATCATTTTCTAATGTCGATATCTCAGCAACTAACGGTCCGATTTTCAATGTTAAAATATGAAACATTCGTGAAATTTCCCGATCTTTTCGAAATATTAATTTTCAAAAATTTTAAATCAAGACTAACATTTCAAAAGGGCTTAATATTGAATGTTTGGCCCTTTTGAAATGTTAGTCTTGACTTGAAAATTTTGAAAATATTGTTTCCGAAAAGATCAGAAAATTTCACAAATGTTTCATATTTTAACATTGAAAATCGGACCATTAGTTGCTGAGATATCGACATTAGAAAATGATGGATTTTTTGGGGTGAGACTTCGAAAACATCAATTTTCCTGTTTTTAAACCTTTGCATGGCAATATCTCAGCAACTAAGGGTCGTATAAACAAAGTTCAAAAAAGCAAAATATAGAGAATTTTCTCAGCTTTTCAATATTTTTTTCAAAAGTGGGCAAACATGTGCACTCATTTAAAAAATGAAAAACTGCGACTATTTTCAAAAAAGTCACCTAAATATGGATTTAACTTGAAAACGGTGCAGTTTATCAAAATTTCACTAAAGTACTTTTTGATTGTAAATTTGATTTTACATCGAAAAATGAAGTTGAAAATTTTTTGCGATCGACATTTCGATTTATTTTAAAAATCAGTATTGTTTAAAAAAATCATAACTCGCTCAAAGATTTTTTGCACAACCTGGAAATTTCTGAAAAGTTGGCATTTGATGTCCTCTAAAACATATCAAAAAATTAAAAAAAAATTAAAATAGTGTTTTTTTGCAAATCAAGTTTAAGTGATAAAAAGTTAAATAAAAAATCATCCAAATTTTTTTTACCGTGTATCATTTTTTTCCAGTGTAGTCCGTATCCATACCTACAACTTTGCGCAAGGCACCAAATCGATCAAAAAACTCCTTCAAAAGATACAGATTTTTGAATTTTCACATATCATTTTTGTATGGACAGCTGCCAAATTTGTATGGAAAATTATATGGACAAATAGTGATGCAAAATGGCTTCTTTGGGCATAACGAAGGCACCAAAAAAGTTTCAGCCGGATTAAAAAATACAAAAATTAAAATTGAAGAAAAACGACCGATTTCATAGAGCATTACTCAGCTCTCAAATTTGTATAGACGAACCAATGACGCAACAACAGAGCTTTTCTGGTTATAGGAAAGGGCCCTACAAAGTGAAAGCAAAATCTTAAATACAAAGAATAATCGTTGGCCAAAATTTTGTAGAAATACCCAAGTCCGTTTTGTCGTCATCAACTCAATCCCGCAGTCATCAAACAATCAAGAATAAATACTCGAAAGCCCCCTTCACAGCGTGGATAATGAAGCCTAATTTATGTATACAATTTGTTGCCGATCCCGCCAGAGTGTGTTATGACGTCAAATGGGGAAGGGGTAGGAAAAAAAGGGCTCTTGTTCTGTCGTTCTAACGTACGCAAGCAAGTAAGTAGAAAAAAACGCAACCTCCGGTAAGGAACGTTCAGCTTGCGGGGGGCACCATTATCGGCTATCGTCAATAAACAACTTTTTGTTGTTGTTGTTGTTGTTACTCTCAGTTCCCCTCAATCTTGAAGTTACCTTCCGTTGCTAATCTTTGCTCAATTATATCCGTACACATGCGAGGTAATTTATTTGTTCACCTTCTGTTTTTTGTTGTTGGTAAGAGGATCCTCCAATAAAGTTCGCAGTTTGGTGCCCAGCAATAAGGAACCATAAAAAATTGTTAAACAACAAAACACTTTGAGGACGCGCCAAGTGCAAAAAGCCCCCAACCGAGGAGGGACTTGCGGCGGTGATGGTGTTGGTCGTTTCGATTTAACCATTTATCAATTTTTGCTACTCATCTGGGGATGAGCTGCGAGGTTCAGTTAACAAAAAATAGTGGAGTACGTGCGTACTTGAAGCAAGAAACAAAAACGTGGACCTTGCACTTGAACTTTGTGCTCCACGATGGGAGGGCTTCCAAGCCAGAATTCGCTATTAGGAGAAGGATTAACGCAACGAGTTGGATTTTGTCATCTTTTAAGAATATGATCTTCAAAAATTTATAATAAGAAACCTCAAACTTAGACTCAATTCGTTCTTCAAAAGTAATTACTCATTAGAAGAATCATCGTTTTTTGTGGGATCTACCTAGCGATTAATGTTAATCCGCGGGAGCACCCCGAAGAATCATGGTGGACGTCATAAAAGTTGCCCCCACGCTGCTAACGGTGGTGGTTAGGATAATTTAAGTTTGATAGTCCCTCTTTTTTACCTCTCGCAAGTCTTGATGACCAACTAGTTGAACTTTGTCGGTTTTATGCAGGGGGCTCGTTACGTTTTTCTATGAGGATGGTTTTGTTTTTGTTTACATTTGAGACAATTTACTAGGATCATGGCGCTGCTGGTAATTAAGTGGCACTTGACATTTTTGTTGTGCTACTCATTTATTTTTACAACCGTTGTCACAGTTTCGTGTGAGCTTCTGTTTTGATGATCACTTTTTTTTTGTTTGCAGGATCTAAAAATAGTATTAACTGCTTTCATTGTGTTTTTGTGTCTCTGGGCGTCTTAAAACTACATTAGCATTTTCAAGTAATGGTAAAACACATACATTTATATGTATGTTGCATTAGGGTGTAATATGATAGTATGGAAAAGATAAAATTGTTCAAATTTTGTGAGCACAACAATTTTTCAGTTCCTTTTGGGGTCCTCACAACTCCTCAAAGTTTGGGAACGATTGGTTTAGTCCTCAATTTGCGCAAAGCGATTAAGTTTTCCATTGGAATTTGTATAGGAAAAACCATTTTTTTATTATTTTGATATCTATAAAATTCACGTTTCACGCTGTATAAAACCGAACTAGTATTCGGTTGCTCTAAAATAGGGGGGCGACATCTATATCTCACTACAGGCAGCTCGACCGCAGCCAACACAAGCTGTCAATTACGGCCCCAAACAAAGCCAGAACAAAAGAACAGCTGTCGATTACGGAACCAAAACAAATCAACTGAGCTCTGTAAAAAGCGTAAAAAGTACAAAAACTGCAGGCTCAAAATGGAAAGAAACTTTTTTTGTAGTCAAATTTTACCGCAATTTACGTTTAAAAAGTAGTTTATGTTTTTGAGGTGATTTTTCTCAATTTATGTTTAAAGCTTACTGCTAAAGTTGGTATCATTAAGAAAACATCGGGCCGATGAACTAGGGGAAATATACCCTTTCTAATCAAACATCTATCTTCGTCATATCGTCGCCGTCGTGCTAATTTGTCGTACGTGCATTTTGGGCCAAATTGAGTTAAGAATGCCATTTTGTGCAGCTCACAATGCCTCACCTTTTGACCTTCACAGATCCCCAAAATTCGATTTCAATCCTGAGATATTCAATAAAAACCAAAAAAGCTCCGCGGATTTTTGTCACTTTTCATACGAAAGAAGTTTCAATCTTGTCGTGCTATCTTGTCACTCCCTGAAAATTGATGTAAGTGCGACAATTGGCCAAAGGGATTTCAGGTCAGGATGCGTTTGACGCACGTACAAGTGAGACTACCGTAAACATTGTAAATTATAACTCGGGACTCCGGCAACCAAATACAACCAAACTTCGGGGCAATGCACAGAATGGTCAACCAAACAAAACGTGTTTTTTATTGTTTACATTGCGTGCTCTCGTTTTTGTTTATTCAAGGTCAAACATTAAAACGCGTTTTTCTCGGAACGTCGAAATGGCTGGTGCGACATGATAGCACAACAGCGTCGATATGGAGAGTTTGATGCTCGATTAAAGCTCCAAAAATACTATTTAGGCTACAAACTTACCAGTAACAGCACCGCCTCAAGTAAGCACGCAAATGGATGCCATTTACTGGCCAAAAAGATCAATTTGAATGCTCTTTTGATCATAATTTCTATTTTGCGAGACCATTTCTCATCATTTTGTTGGCACATACATCCACACGCAAGATGAGAGCTTAACTGCTTAACGAAAGTTGCCATCGATTTCTTTTCACTAGCGCTAACGTTTTAAAAGCGCTTAACATTAACATTAGTTAGTCACTCACTTGAAAAATAATCCCGAAACATGTAAATAATTAGCAAGCGCCATCAAAAAAACAAACGCGCCAAGTCTTTTGACGTTTGACTTTTGACGACCCATTCCAATCGAAGGCTGAAGAAAACCAAGCGAGAAGCGAAGGCAAATAAAGAACAAAGGGTGGCCACCAACACCACCAGCAGCGCCTGTTGGAGTGAGCCAGTGAATTATCTCTATAGGCAATCAAACGTCAAAATTACCCGCCACTAGAGGGCGCTGAAACTTGGGGTGATGTTTTCATTATAACCTACACCGAGTAAATTGGTTTGAAATTTGAAATCGTTTAATTTCATTATAAAATCGACATTAGTAGCAAATTATACCATTTTCAGGTAAGAAATAAATAGCTTAATTGATATAAACGAAAATATTTTTGTGATGGCCGATTTAACCTGTTTATTATATGATTCAAAATAAGGGAATGTTTTAATCAACCAAAACCTAACTAATCAATTGAGAATGTAGATTATCCTAGTGGACAAATATTTGTTAAAGTCACTTCTACCTTAAAAGCAAAGCTCTGCTTGAAAAATGATAATTGGAATGATTTTCAAAATTAGAAATCTAACCTCATTCTCGCTTTTTCAATCCAGATCTCAGAATTTTCAATGAAAAAGGCAACTTAACAAAAAAATCAAAAAGTAAGTCGATAGAACTTTTTATTTCTTACCTCCTGTTAACTTTATTTTATTCCAAAAGATCAATTTTCTTTAAAAAAACATTAAAATAGATTTCACTCCCTTTTGCACTTATCGCGCAAAAACGTAAACGTAACCTTGCACCAAAGTTCTCCTTCTCGAATGTAGGTGGCGAATCGAGTTTTTAGCTTTGGTTTTGGGGGCCTATAAATGCTTCTTTTTGTGAGTGTTCGCTAAAAATTTCATCAATTTTGGCAGCACTAAGCAGACCCAAAAGAGCACTGGAAGAAAAAGAACTAAGCTGAAAATAGGAAAATGGGCGTGGCCCAATGCATTCTCGACTGATTAGAATACATTTGGGATTTTTTTTTAAATGCTTTTAAAAGGAATAGCATAACTTTTAATAAAAGTGAAAATAAACAGAAATGTTCACAAAAAGTTGCTCTACTCGTTGGTGTACTTGGTTTCAGTAAATTTCAAGGAACACTCCAGATTATCCAGCATCATTCAAACACGACCGCTTATTAGGCTTAAAATGAGTATATTTCCCCGAGAATTTTTCGGAAAATTTAACACAATTCACACGACGCATCAACTATGATATAGGAATGGCTTTTAAAATCATATAACAAAGAATTAAGATTACAGAAGCACAATAATACCAATCAATTCTGTAAGGCAAGCGCGTGGCCACGCCGCCCGCAATCGACTGAAGCAGGAAACACAAATAACACAAACTCAACCGGCGGCGTGCCTTGCGATCAACGATGATAAAGGAAGGACTGATATTATCATTGCTAGCAAGAAAAAAAGACACCTAAAAACACGATCGATCCTGTCAAGCAACCGCGTGGCCCCAATAATCGGAGTAGGTGGTGTTCCCCATGTAAAAGGGAATCCAGAAATTTTGGAAAAGTAACGCTTTTTAACTTTTAAATATTGGTACGGATTTGATTTGATTTGATTTGATTTCATTTCATTTGATTTCATTTCATTTCATTTCATTTCATTTGATTTACTTTTTAATATTGGTACGGAGGTCTAATTTGTAAGTTCGAGTCTCCCAAGCCATATTCAAAGAAATGTGATGGATATGTACTACTCAGTACATATTACGTACATAAACCCATCGAATATCTGCGACATTTCTAAAGAAAAATCCAATAAAACCAAAAAAATCATTGTGCCAAGTATCAGACTCGCCGATTTTTTTTTAGTTTAGGTGTGTTCAAACGCACCGCTGCATTAGTTATTTTAGATTTAGCGACCCAGAAAAATCTGTCAATATTAAGTTTGACGAGGAGTATGGATAATCTAGTCGAGACAAATCTGTAATTCGGTTAAGCAATAATCAACAGAATGAGGTAGAAGTATTCTTGATGTTCTCGTAATACATAAACAGATTTAATGACCACATACCTTAATCAGCCCACCTCAATGCAGTTCAATTGCCCGAATGGCAAGGCCAGGAAATTTCTAGAACCATTCCTCAAAGAACCGCAGCTCGTGCTAAAAATGGTAAACAAATTCGCATCAACTTTCCACAATTCTGAGTATGCTTGCCGCCCTTGATCGCAAGCATCAACCATCTCCTCAAGAAGGTGGTCGCCACCTTAAGACACCCGGCGTCTCCATAAAATTCAATTTGCGCAGAGTTGTCGTGCCGTGGTCAAGTGCACGCTAAACAGCAATTGCGCAACAACGCCGCATTTAAAAGATCTTTCTCGAACGTGTGTTAATGAATCTCGTTTTTTTCTCTCTCTCTCATTCCGCAGCCCATTCTGGAGGACGGCGAGGAGGCCCACCGGCGCAAGGTTACGGGCAACGGCATCTACGCCACGAATGGGGGCCCGAAGGGCGCGGCCAACTCGTACATGAACGGAAGTTCGCCGAACGGCGGATTCGTCGAGGCCGTCGACGGCAGCAGTGACAACGCGACGGCGACCGTCCGGCGGAAGATGCAATAACACCGTGGACACGGCCGGCAGCGGCCCCGGCGCAACCGGAATCGGGGCGGCGGCGCTAGTCGGCACCAAAGCCATCGCAGCAAGGAGGAGGAGGAGTAGGAGTAGGGAGAAGATTAAAAGAAGGTTTTTTTTTTTCTTTGAGTACGTGTTAGGGTTAGGATCTAATGTGTCACTTAGTTTAGCGTTTCCCTCCAAACTGTTTTTCTTGACTATTTGTTTTTTTTTCTTTTTCAGGAAATAAAAACAATAAAAGAAGAAGAAAACTGTTTAGTTTGTAGCTAGCTTTTTCTAATAGGTCCACAATCTTACAATTTGTGGAAAAGTGGTGAGAAGTTTAATTAAAGCAAGGAAATAAACTTAAACTAAACTCTGTCTAATTAGTTACGAAACGAAAGCAAAAGCCACAACTGCATGAGCGCCGCGTGTGTGTGGAAATCTTTTAGCGTGTGAGCGAGAAGAAGAAAACAAAACTGAACGAGAATTGCATGAGCGAACTGTAGAGAGACGTTGTAAGAATTAGTCGTTTTGTGGTGCAAGGGGAAAAAAAAAGTTCGAGCTGAATCGCGAACAAATGCATTTGCAAATCGAAAAATAATGCTTTTCTTTTTTCTTAAATTCCCCTTAACTAAATGAGAGAAGTCAAATCTGAGACGAGTGCGCGCGTGCGCTGAAAGCAACACACCCCCGACACAACAATTCACGTAGAAAACGAAAGCTAAGCTATTTTTGTACCAAGTCTTTATCACAAACAAACCAACAAGCAAAAATGTTACAAAGTTTGAACTTGACCTCGAAGCGAAACGAATAAAACTCTGCCAGCAGCTGGCTTAAAAATCAAAAGCGCGACTGTCTTTACACACACACACACTAGAAAGAATGAAACTGTTGGCTGAAGCTTCCGGCGAGCGCCACCCAATCCCACCAGGAAATACAGATAAAAAAAAACACACACACACAACCCTTGAAGTTTAAACAATACTAAATAAGCATTTGTGTGCCGCATTTGAGGTTTCTGGGAGTTTGCTCGCGGTTGTTGCTTTTGGGGTGGAAGTAAGGGAATTCAAAGAGAGCTTTGTTGCTTTTTGAACTTGATTTCAAAAATAATTTTCTTTTTATCTTTTGAATCGCCTAGGGGAACAGCATCTAATTCCAGCGTGCCTCTAATGTTGCCATATCAGCACTTTGGCACTCAATTACAGCTCATTAGAAGCGTTTTCAACTGAAATCGAGTGATAAATAGTTTGTATCAATTTTATTTTGCAAAATAAGTTGTTTAAATGGTGAAAATCGGCAAATTAGATGGAGTTAGGAGAAAGTGCTTAACATTTCTCAATAAATGTTTTCTACAAATTTAAGCACTTCAAATGTCCATCAAATTTTCAAAAAACAGGAATCAAGTTGCAATTCAAATTGGTCGACTGAATAGAATGAAGACAAAAGCTTGAGTCTTATCCGTGCAGGAACTTTAGCTTTTTGGCTATTCATAATAAAAAACCATGCTGTTTTTTCAAGTTTACAATTTAAAATCAAAGTAGGCGTCTTCAGAGCTCCTGAAATGGTCCTTCTGAAATTTAATCAATATCGATGCAGATTGGACAATCTTGTCGAACAAAACGATTTTTTTTTTTGCTGCGATTTGCAAAATTACTTTTTAAAAATTAAAAAGAATTCGACACAGAATTTTGTTCTAAGCGGGCTCTTTTCTTGATGCTTTGCTTTTGCAGAAAAGTTTAAACACTCAACTGCGAAAGGTGCTGCTCGATAGTTGCGGCAAAGATGTTTGTATGATTGGTCATGTCTGTAACATAACGAGCTGCTTCTTTCTATTGCCTTCCTCACTGTTTACTCAAACCTCCTAGGACCGACCTTTATTTCTACTTGTCGACTCAGAATTAAATTTTGAGCAATTCTGACGTTTGGATTGGTGGATTCAGTAACGTTTTATTTGTTAAAATAAAATAATCATTTAATTATTTTACAAATTTGTATTCATAAGAATATAATTGATTTTTATATGAATTTGTCATACTGCTTTCAACGTTTTTAAGCATTTTCAAAAGGTTTTAAGCATTTCTGGATTGAGTATACAAAACATATTTAGTTTTTTTTTAATTTTCAAACATTTGTTTTATCATTGCTGTCAAACTTTTGCCATTCAAATTCTCTTTATTTGTGGCTGTTCTTATACAAGGTTTTAAATAGTTTTTTGTACCCGTGGTGTTGTAAAAATGTTGGTCATAAAGCAATCCTCTAACAAATGTTAAGTAAATTATTGTGACTTTGTGCTATTGACTGATGCAAGAAGTGATTGTTTTTGTTTGTTTTCGACCCCCCCAGCAAACATCAAACCAAACGAAATTGCTCCCGGATCTTTCCCGAAAGAGAAATGACTGATTTGACGTTTACTGGGGGTGTCGAAAAGCTTGGTGAAGTTTTTTTTTCATAACATTATTTTTATTATGTCCTTTTCGGTGCTGGAACCTGGTTAGGACCGAGTCGGCTTTTGTAATTACATTGTTCTTAATGCTAAGAGTAATTACAGAGGATCTTGTGTGTAAATGTTAGTGGAGGGGAGCCGATTACCCGCGGCCTACTCGGGGTTAGTAGGGAAGGGATTGATGTTAAAAGACAAGGCGTGGGAAGGGAAGGGGATTTTGTAGGGGTCTTGGTTGGCTCTGCTGAACCAGAAACGACGGCTTTGTGTGAGCTTGGTGAAGTTACTGCATGCAAAATATTTTCGCTATCGATCGCGCACTAGTCTTCCAACCGACCATAATATTTACCTTTTTTGACAGAAAGGGTGGTGTAGCGATCAATTTACCCAGGGTTGCCAGATAAAACTAAGAATAGGGTCCTTAAACCCTATGTGAATTTGTATGTTCATTTTTGATAACTTTTTTTTCAATTTAACGCAACAAAAAATGGCAAGACAACATTTTACGATGGATCAACTCTGGTCTTCTTGTAACGAGCTGTCAAGTTAAAAGTTTTATGTCAAGAAGGGCCGCGAAGTATTTTTTTTAAAATTGAATTCAAACCCATTTTGAATCCATTGCGGTCGTACAAAGAGTCACTGTACCCAGTTTGGTGGAAAATGCACGGGGATGCTACGGCTGTCATCTGCATACAATGTCACTGAAGCCTAAAAAGTACCAAAGTTTTGGCGTCCGCCTCAAATTATAGATTTAAATAAACATTATGATGATCTGTAAGTTCATTGGCCAAATTAAAATTTGCGGAAGACATTTCAGAGGATTTTAAAAAGACACCTGCTGGGAAGCTTTGCCTGTGACCTGATGCTAGACATAAAATAATCATTCTGAGCAGCTACAGAATTTTTTTTCCAAAAAAATTGAATTAGATTTATTATATTTTGATTTGTGACCCTCTGAAATGTTAATCCCGAAACAGCGCCACTAAACATTTGGTGGCGGCTTCAGCAAGCTACGTCAGTATCACGGGCCTGGGAAATGCGACTGGAAATGTAAATAAACAACTAGTTGCCTAGATTTCCGAGCTCTTGTTGTCAAAAGTGCGAGAGAAAAGTGCGGGCAAAATCTAAGTTACAGTGAAAGGGTATTTTCAAAGCGCAAATTATGTCATTTAAAAAACATTGACGAGTTCCATTTTGATTAGAAAAATATTACGTTTAACGTTTTAACGTTTTTTTTTGGCCTGTCACTCGCAATTTAAAAGTGCGAATGCCCAGTTTGATGGAAATCGGGAAATGTCTCATCCGCAGCATCCGATTGCTTGCCTTGAAAATAATACAAAATACCGTTCAACAAACACTATGATTTTGGGTCGCATCATCATCTTCTATGATGAATCCTGACCAAACACCCTATCCTACTAACAAGTTTTCAGGTTCCTGGCGCTCGTGGGGTGTAAGCACAGAGTAAATCAGCTGCCCTAGTAGCAACCTGCGCTAACTAACATTCCCGTCCGTTAAAATCGAGGTCTACAAACTGACATGGCGGGCGCCGTTGGTGGCCAATGACTGTTACCTATTCGCAACTGATCTAGCCTTAGCAATCATGGTGTTTTATCTTTTCAGCGCATTCATACATGCTGTTGTTAAGGGAAACACCACTAGATCGTCGAAGCCTATAATCAGTAGTGCTGAAAGGATATTACGGTTCTGTTCAGCAACGGAGGGGCAACCATGGGTGATCTCTCATGCTCATGCTCATGCTCATGCGAATGCCCAGTTTGATGGAAATCGCGAATGGAAACAGTTTATATTTTTTATTGGTCCAGTGGCACTTTCCACCAAACGGGACATTCGCACTTTAAAATTCAAAAAAAAAACTCCAGAATTGCAAGTGGCAGCTGAAAACTGCGAAAGCCTGAGCTTGCTTTGATAATGTTTGATAAGTCTCAAAAGTGTCTCTTAATTTTTGCCTAGGTAAAGCCAACTAGATCGAGATTCCACTCTTTTGTTCTTATTATTAAACTTGTAATTGATTTTTTCATGAGAATATTTTCACTAAACATAAAACTCAATGTTCCTGTTTGGTATCTTTTTCAAGATATTTTAAATGCTGTTCGTTATCTGAATATGTGGAGATGTTTGACTCTTAATTATTCAAAATTTGATATCGCTTTCTCTTCAAACCCCGATAGCAACACGAGAACCAAATGCTTCAGAAAAATAAAAAAGCCTTGCATTTTCCATGTTTTTACATACCACATTGCGTTTGAAATCAGTGAACATTTATAAGTGTTAGACAACAACAAAAGAAATGGCAGCAAACATGTAAATCACCACAAAGCCACACATACCAAATAAACAAGTCAGAATGCGCAAGATAAACGGTTTAAATGGTTTAAAAATAGGCGTATAGTAAAAAGTACCACACATTACACACACACGCACACACACCTACACTTACGAAGACACACTCAGAAACTCAAATTGCTCAAAACGTTGAGTTTGTTTTTAGTGCTTTTTTTAACACACAAAAAAACGAATCAAAAACGTGGTGACAGTTTTTTTTAAACACTTTTTTCTCATACTGTTTTTATCTGGTTGAAAGCAAAACTATAGTTCAGGGTTACATTTTAGTGCGTAATTTCAGTGCTTGAAAAGGCAAAGTCAAGGTCGAGAAAAAAAAGGTTAGCCAAGTTGTGTACATAGCAAGTTTCGTCCAAAGCAGAACTCAAAAGTTTTAAAATTGATCTTTTCACGCGATACGAACAACAGTTATTACAAACATTGAAACGCTTTTTCCAAATCGAACAAAACTGTAATCCAAAGAGTTAAACACAAATTTGTTAAGCCCGCAAATATCTTTCTAAAAGAAATTCAAATTTGTCTGTGGAGAAAAAGAGGGCGATAAAAAACGTAAAAAACAAGGAGCTAATTAGTCACCGGTTTCGAACTCACACACACACACAAAAGATGACACAAACAACTCTCACACATACAACACACACACACACACACACACGGATTACCAACTGTTAGTTTAGTTAAGGAGAAAGAGTGCAGAGTGGAGCACTGTAAAATGTCAGTAAGTTAAGTTTTTTGTTTGTTTAATTTTTTTCACGGAATCTTTTACGTTTGCTTTTCAAACGAAACCGTCTCGCGCAGAGAGTCTCCGAGCGTTGCAAGAGAAAAATGTAACAGATTTGAATCAGTTTAAAATGTGTGGTAAGGGATAGTGTGTAAAGAAGGACGAACAAAAACAAGATTATAGGAAGTAACACAACTAGGAGTAATGAAAGCTGCTTAAATGGAACGAAGAAAAGGAAGTTAATGAACCTACGTGCAACAGTATGATTTCTTGTTATTTAGGATAAATTGCCTAGTGTAAAGACGAGAAGATGGCGAAAATGTGGATGGCAACACTGCTGAAGAGAACAAAAAAAATGAGAGAGAGAAAAGCAACTAAATACGAAAGAAAAGCTGGTCCAAAATAAAGATAATGTTTAATTTGACAACAAAATGTGCTTTAAGTGTTTTTTGATTGATAAATTGAAAGAAAAGTCCAACTCTCTGGTTAGTTTCCAATATGCGTACACGGAAAAGGGATCCATCGGATTTTTCTGATATTTGCGAAAAATGTCACTAAACCAGCGGGATATTTCGCTAAAGCCGCGGCTGGACAACATTAAATCCAGCAACTTTGTTTTGCTTGTTTGTTTTCGCTAATTACTGGCAAAAACATGTAACAGCAGAAAATCTAGCGAAATTGTTCGCTGTTTACAGCGTAGTTCTCTACTACTCTGGTAGAAATTATACTGTAAGGGGTAGCTGCAGAAATGACAGTTTTTATTCTCATCTCAGAGTTGATTGATGGGACTCAACAAGCTTTTGGAACTATGTGAAACTAAAAAGCAAAATTTGTGTAGTGATGTGGTAGAGTGCAATAGAATTGAATTTTAATGAAATTTAATGTTCACATAATGCTGGTTTATCAAATCAACAAATCCAACGCGTAAGCAAACAAACACCATAATGTGAAGGGGGACTTTGTTTGCAAACTTGTCAAAACAAACAGAATTCAGCTTTGAACACTGTTTCAACAAACTTTCACTAATTGAGAAATATTATTTTAACTTTTAAAACCATCCCACCAAATATTTATTGGGTATTCGTTTGTCACAGCTTCCAGTACTGTTAATTTTTATTGTTTACGTTCCGAAATCTGCGCTGATTCAATGCAAACTGACGCTGGTCCAGTGCAACAATCCGCTGGATTAGCGGACAACACAATCTTCTGGTTTATTTTTACGATTTTGACACAAGCCCAGTTTTTCCAACGTTTCTATTTTTGAATCTTCTGAATCTTCACAAGGATTGGACTGAGGACTATGGTCAATATGGAGACTATTATGTGTAATTGTTTGCAGAACCGATTCCCGCGATTGTTTTTTTAAATTTGTTGACGTAGAGCACTTTGAAAAAACACTGATTTTCTTATTTTTTTTAGGAGAGACATACCATTTGTTGGGGCCCGCCCGAATGGATCAATCGGACCGCGCACTGGACTCACAATCCAGAGGTTGCAGGTTCGAATCCCGCGACGGGCGCTCTAAAAATTCTAAGTGTAAATATGGGTATCCGGTGCCATCGCTTCGTGCCGTATACTCAAACACTAAGGAGCCCAGGGCGACGAAGTCCTTGAAACACGCTTTGATTTGGATTTTTTTAGGGTAACGTTTATTTAATGCATTTATGTTCTTTGCCGTCAAGATAACTGTCAAACTCCAAATCAGTATCAAAAGTATTACTCTTCCATACAAGTGCTGAAAATTGCACTAAAAGGGTACTGAAAAATACTTTTCAGTGCTGTTATTTTTGGTGATGGCACGTCTGCTGCAAAAAGGTAGGACATTAGGGTGTAATATGGTTGTATGGAATAAATAAAGTTGTCCAAATTTAGTGAGCACAGCAACTTTTTGGTTCCTTATAAGGTCCTTAACAACTCCCCAAAGTTTGGTAACGATTGGTTAAGTCCCCACTTTGCGCAAAGCGATTCAATTTTCCATGCAAATTTGTATGGGAAAAATCATTTTTTTGAATTATGATATTTAAAAAATCCACGTTTCACGCTATATCAAAACCGGATCCATAGGTATTCAGATGCTCTGGCATGTGCTCTACAACTTTCCCGAAGAGAATATGGTGCTAACTTGCTCCTATAAAAAGATACAGCGTGTTCAAAACTCGTCTAAAACGTGTTTTTTGATCGAAAATCACGTTTTAGACGAGTTTTGAGGACGCTGTATCTTCTTTCAGGAGCAAGTTAGCACCATACTCTCTTCGGGAAAGTTGTAGAGCACATTTCAGAGCATCCGAATATGAATCCGGTTTTAGTATAGCGTGAAACTTGGATTTTTTAAATATCAATATTCAAAAAAATGATTTTTCCCATACAAATTTGTATGGAAAATTAAATCGCTTTGCGCAATGTGAGGACTGAACCAATCAGTCTCAAACTTTGGGGAGTTGTTTAGGACCCCAAAAGGAACTGTAAAATTGCTGTGCTGGAAAATCGATTTTGTTATTACACCCTAGTAGGACATGTCACAAAATAGCTCACACGCGACTAGTTTTCAACTGAAAAGATCTGGGAAACTGGTGGCTCCTGTAAATTTCTCAATAATTGATTCGATTTTCAATGTTAAACATTGAAAAATTGTTAAATTTTCGGATCTCAAATTCAAATACAGTGACTCGATTGTCCGAAGTTTCGATTATCCGAAGTTCGATTATCCGAAGGGACTTCAAGTAATCGAATCACGACCAAAAAAAACACATTTTTTCTTATTTTTTGTTTTCTTACTTTTAACATCAAATTCGAGTTCTGCGACCTCATTTTAGTCAAAATTGAATATTTGATTGCCTTTTACAAGCTTTTAAATCAAAAAATGCATTATTTCAATATGCCGAAAAAAAAACTATTTACGATACTGATACGATACTGGGTGCTGAATAGTGGTTCGCAAAGCGGCCTCAATTTAGAACTGTCAAAGCGGAACCAATTTACTGTTCGCAAAAGGATACCAAGAAGTGACAAGTATTGTGATCGATCTGTATTTTTTTTTGTCAGGTATAAAAATAGTCGATGAGAATAATCTTACTCCGATATTATCGCTACGCTTAAAAGATACATTCGATTGCTCTTATGATTCTCAAAATTTCACATACTTTTTCCCCTCTTTTTGCCGCCCATCGTTTAGTCTACGAAGAAAAAAAGTGCGAAGCACTTAATTTTTCAGCGAAAACTTTAACATCAACAGATCCAAAATGTTTTAAGAACAATTCATTTCAGCAGCAAAAAATATGTCACGCTTGAGCTTGAACATAGCCTTCTACATTGTTTATGTTTACAGCTGTAGTGCAGTTGTATTAGTGGGGAGCAGTGGGGTGCTTTCGAAAATCACGTTACGCATTCTGTCTTTTCAGCACCCAGATACGATACGATAATGGGTGATGAATAGAGAGAATGCGTAACGTGATTTTAAAATGATCCCACTTTGTTTACATCTACAAAGTAGGAGGCTGTTAAAGCACACGCATGCCTTTTTTCTTACTGGCAAATGAGCTGTTTTATAATAAGTAGTATGTGTTTTATTTTGCCTAGTTTTTGACATTTTTTGCTGGAAAATTGTGTGTGTTTTTAAGTTTTGATCGGTTAGAAGAGGTTTTTCTGTTTTACGGGTGACGAAGATAAATTCTCTGGCAATTTTTAATGATCGATAACAATACTCTCTACTTTTGGTGAACCGTAAATTGGTTCCACTTTGACAGTTCAAAATTGAGGCCGTTTTGCGAACCACTATTCAGCACCCAGATACTGATCAACGGAATTTCACAAAAATTCAAAATAGTTTTGATCGATCCCAGACATGCTAAATATGTTTTTGAATGCAGGATTGTTCAATTTGTTCTCAGTTGATTAGACTTCTATTTCCATTGAAATTTTGAAATTTTTTGAGACTGTTTCGAATTTGTGAGGTGAATGTACGTAATTTACATTTTCGTTTTGTTTGTAAAATTATGTGCGAATGATGTGAACCAAATTTTTAATTGTTTAGGTGACGGCTTCCTTCATTGCCATGATTTTTTGTTTTGTTTTAGACGATATAAATTTTGCTTCGTTTACAATATTTTCTCAAAATTCCTACTACAATAGATGAAGATTAAAAAATCTTCAGGGCCTTCATGAAAGTTCCGGCATAATATGCTGATTCATTTTAGTGCAAATAATCGCAAATTTGGACTGAATACAGAGGATGATTCATTATTTTTGAAATGGAACGGCTTCATCTCGTCGTCTTGTGATAACGACCATTCAGTACTTTTCGAGAAAATCGATTTTTTTAAGTTTGATGGACCGGGACCGTGGTGTAGGGGTAAGCGTGATTGCCTCTCACCCAGTCGGCCTGGGTTCGATCCCAGACGGTCCCGGTGGCATTTTTCGAGACGAGATTTGTCGGATCACGCCTTCCGTCGGAAGGGAAGTAAATGTTGGCCCCGGACTAACCTAAAAAAAAAGGTTAGGTCGTTAGCTCAGTCCAGGTGTAGGAGTCGTCTCCCTGGATCCTGCCTCGGTGGAGTCGCTGGTAGGCAGTTGGACTAACAATCCAAAGGTTGTCAGTTTGAATCCCGGGGTGGATCGAAGCTTAGGTGTAAAAAGAGGTTTGCAATTGCCTCATCAATCAAGCCTTCGGACACCTAGTTTCGAGTAGGAATCTCGCAATCGAGAACGCCAAGGCAATGCTGTAGAGCGAATAATTTGATTTTTTTTTTGGTAAATAATTTCAAAACCATGAATGATAGAACCAAACTTTTTGAAGCAATTGTTTGTATACTATCGCTAAACAAACGCTCCAAGGTTCAACTAATTTGGTTACACCAGTTAAAAGACTCAGTAAATTATGTAAACAAAAATCTGAAAAGCACGTGTCACAAGTGTGTTTTGAAGGTAAAATTGTACTACGTGTCAAAAGTGTGCACAGAATTCCCATACAAACTAAAATAAGCTCAAATCAATGGTTTATTCGAATTTATCAGTATATTTTCAAAAACAATAGATGGAACTGCTTTAAAAAAATATGTATCAACACAAAATTGTGGAAAATTTGAAATTTTTTCCACATTTTCCAACGACATGTATGACGTGTCACAAGTGTGCACGATCATTTTGATGATAAAATGGTCTATGTCACAAGTGTGTTTTGGGAAATCCGGGAAACGGAAGCTAATTTCCAAAATCGGATTAAAGCATCTTGAAGGGGGAGAGGGGGTAATATGCAAGCATTTCTCGGTATTGGGAAGAATTTCCGGGGAAAAAATCATAGAAATTGGAAGCTAAAGTTATTTGCAAAACTTTAAAATGTTGTGTTTTGATCTAATTTTTATTGAACTTTCAATATGGTTTTTGGACAATACAAACAGCATTTATTGTATTGTAAGTGTTGATTTATATCGTTTTTGCTATAATCTTCATTATTCTATAGATTGATGAGTCCAAAAACATTAAAAATTATATTTTAATTGCATTTTATGTTATAAGCCTGTTCGGGGCAAAATGCACCGCTGTGATGCTTCTTTGTAAAAACAGCGGTGTCATCTAGTGGTGACTAGTGATGCATTTTGCCCCGTTGTTGTAGTGCATTTTGCCCCAATGTTGTGGTGCATATTGCCCCGCATGATTGTTTGGAATGAATCAAAAATGTTTTTTGAAATTTGCATTTTTAAACTATTTTGAGGTTTTTCAAGACTTTTTTTTCCCATGGATGACGAAGAATGATAGTTGTTTTAGAACATCTAACAAAATTCTTCCACAGAATTGATGATACGGTTAAGAAATCACAGTTTTTCCTTAGGGGGTGCATATTACCCCCTCTCCCCCTAGTGTTTGTTAACCCTCTACTGCCCAAATTTTTTTTTCGAAAATATTTATTTTTCCCGAGTTTTGGAGGTCATTTTGAGCAACTTTTGTTCTACGAAAAACTTTACTTCTCTTGTTTTACGTTTAGTATTTTTATTTGCCTTTATATTGTTTAGATTATGTTTGTTTTTGGTAGTATTTGGCCTATTCTACCACCTGATATAATTACATTTTACCTATCTAATTTTTTCACGTTTTTTCAGTCACTTTTTCAATTTTTTGCATGTTTTTCACATTTTCTGCTATAGAATGGCACCATCATCATTTAAATTGCAAAAAAAAAAATGCGTAGAGGCATAGTCTGGGACACTACAAAAATTACTGCATACTTCTTTTTACTGAAAATATAGGAAATGTTAGTAAAAAACACAGCCAAAGTTGACCCCTAAAAAAATGACATTTGTAAAAACATTGGCAAAGTCACATAAAACAAGTTAAACTTCCAACCCTGAAATTTTCTAAAATTTCAAGAGTTCTTCTTTTGAAGATCAAAAATCGGTTATTTTTGGCGATTTTTCAGATCGAAGCCCGTCTAAAGGCGGGGTTAGGTTGTAGAGGGTTAAGTATAGCAAAACGTCATAATTAACTCATTTTCGACCAAAATGGTCGTTGTCACAAGATAGAACACAACAGGCGTGTTCAAAAATTTGGTTTCATGAAAATGATATCCTAAAGCTCACGAATCCAACACTCCAGAAACGACAAGCGACAATTCAGCGATCTCAATTTGTAGCGCAACAGCCTCGTTTTCATGAGCAACGTGATGCATGCCTTGCAACTGCAACAGTGCTGCCACCTTCTTCAGACTAGCGCAACTTTTGTGGGCTTTTATGGATTCTTCCTTCTCACTCAACGTGCTCAGGTTCGTCGCCGATGTTCCGCTCAGGTCTATCGTTCATTTTTGAATCGTTTGAAATAACGAACATCTTAAATGAGTGTTGTTTTGAACACAAAAGTAATCAAAACTTGATGTCTTGTACTACTAGGCAATTTTACCCAGTAATTAAACGAAATTAAACCATTCATAAATCCGGATCTCTAACGTTTACTACTTGCCGTTTAACCTGAACAAAAGTGTTCCAGGTGAGGAGTTAATTTTCTTCTCAGCAAGAACATCTTCTTCTCGTAATAGTACAAAGAAACGCCAAGCGCGCCATAATCGGCTCCATTAAATTTAATGTAATTGTCGTGCAAAAAAAAAAGCCACAACCTGACTCGTTGAGATTTATCCTTCTTCTTGTTGTCGTCGAGAAAAAGGGGTACAAAAAAGAAGGTGGTTCAAGATGATGAGCACGATTAAAAGAGGGCAGGTCGTCCATTAGCAGCGCTCTGGGAGAGGACCTTTGTGTCGGTTGTGGTTGTTTGTGTCAACACTTGTGGTACGTACGCAGGCCGCCATGACAAGTGTCATTATTGATAAGGTGCTGTAAAAAAGGACACTTGTGGCGCGTGATTTGTGGATGACCATTATGACGCGTGTGGTTTGCACGTGGAAGGTGGTAAATCTTCTTTTGTATAATTTACTTATTTGTTTATAGTATTGAATCTGATTTTTAATATTTATATTGAAATGGTTTAAGAGTTGTGTGTGTTCTTCAAGATATAAGAAAAACAAAAAAAAATATGTTAGAAGTAATTTGAAATACATGAGACGATTACGCTAGTTTAAGCCATTATCAATATTTAAACTAATTAAAAATCAACCAATTAAAGGCATTATTTCACCTTTTCTGGAATGGGGATTTTGAAATGGTGATTCTCCTTAATAAACACATCCAATTTGTAGAAAAATACAATAAATCAGCAACTGGAAACAGCCCATCCCAAACAAAAACATTTAGGACCCAATCTAGAGATTCATTCGGATTCCTCACCAAATAAAAAAACTAACTTAATCCACCTATGTGGTTGGTGCCTTCCTCACTCTTTTCCAAAAATGGGTGATATGTAATATGATGGGTTTGGACACAAATTTCGTCTAATTTCTTTAAGTTCCGGAATACAAAAAACACACATATCTTTCAAGGGCTCATAAGTGGCATCATAAGTGGTCATAGCTTGAGACAGGGTTGCAAGATCTTCAATGTTTTGGACCCGTTGGAAAGGTCTTTCGATTACCTAACCAGCGGTGGGTCGGATGATGGATCCGGACATTGTTTACATACATTTAAGTGAGATCCGGCTACAAAAAAATTACATAAATATCACTAAAGTGGTCAGAACTCGAGACAGGGTTGCCAGATTATCAATGTTTTGGACTCGTTGGAAAGGTCTTTCGATTACCTTACCAATGATGGGTCGGTTGATGGATCCAGACATTGTTTACATACATTTAAGTGAGATCCGGCTACAAAAAAGTACATAAATATCACTTAAGTGGTCAGAACTCGAGACAGGGTTGCCAGATCTTCAATGTTTTAGATTTGTTGGAAAGGTCTTTCGATTACCTAACCAACGATGGGTCGGATGATGGATCCGGACATTGTTTACATACATTTAAGTGAGACCCGGCTACAAAAAAGTACATAAATATCACTTAAGTGGTCAGAACTCGAGACAGGGTTGCCAGATCTTCAATGTTTTAGATTTGTTGGAAAGGTCTTTCGATTACCTAACCAACGATGGGTCGGATGATGGATCCGGACATTGTTTACATACATTTAAGTGAGATCCGGCTACAAAAAAAAGTACATAAATATCACTTAAGTGGTCAGAACTCGAGACAGGGTTGCCAGATCTTCAATGTTTTAGATTTGTTGGAAAGGTCTTTCGATTACCTAACCAACGATGGGTCGGATGATGGATCCGGACATTGTTTACATACATTTAAGTGAGATTCGGCTACAAAAAAAGTACATAAATATCACTTAAGTGGTCAGAACTCGAGACAGGGTTGCCAGATCTTCAATGTTTTAGACTCGTTGGAAAGGTCTTTTGATTACCTAACCAACGATGGGTCGGATGATGGATCCGGACATTGTTTACATACATTTAAGTGAGATCCGGCTACAAAAAAAGTACATAAATATCACTTAAGTGGTCAGAACTCGAGACAGGGTTGCCAGATCTTCAATGTTTTGGACTCGTTGGAAAGGTCTTTTGATTACCTAACCAACGATGGGTCGGATGATGGTTCCGGACATTGTTTACATACATTTAAGTGAGATCCGGCTACAAAAAAGTACATAAATATCACTCAAGTGGTCAGAACTCGAGACAGGGTTGCCAGATCTTCAATGTTTTAGACTCGTTGGAAAGGTCTTTCGATTACCTAACCAACGATGGGTTGGTTGATGGATCCGGACATTGTTTACATACATTTAAGTGAGATCCGGCTACAAAAAAGTACATCAATATCACTTAAGTGGTCAGTAATCGAGACAGGGTTGCCAGATCTTCAACGTTTTAGACTCGTTGGAAAGGTCTTTCGATTACCTTACCAACGATGGGTCGGTTGATGACTCCGGACATTGTTTACATACATTTAAGTGAGATCCGGCTACGAAAAAAGTACATCAATATCACTAAAGTGGTTAGAACTCGAGACAGGGTTGCCAGATCTTCAATGTTTTAAACTCGTTGGAAAGGTCTTTCGATTACCTAACCAACGAAGGGTCGGATGATGGATCCGGACATTGTTTACATACATTTAAGTGCGATCTGGCTACAAAAAAGTACATAAATATCACTTAAGTGGTTATAACTCGAGACAGGGTTGCCAGATTATCAATGTTTTGGACTCGTTGGAAAGGTCTTTCAATTACCTAACTAACGATGTATAACATGATGATGTTTGGTTCAGTTTACTGCCATTTATTCAACTTCCAAAAATATGCAAAAACACAATTTTATACATAACTTTTGAACTACTTATTGAAACTTCAAACAATTCAATAGCACCGTATGGGACCCTAAACCAAGTCGAATGCAACTGGTTTGGTCAAAATCGGTTCAGCCAGTGCTGAGAAAACTGCGTGACATTATTGGTCACATACACACACACATACACACACACATACACACAGACATTTGTTCAGTTTTCGATTCTGAGTCGATATGTATACATCAAGGTGGGTTTTCGAGCTTTAAATAAAAAGTTCAATTTTAGAGCAGGATTATAGCCTTACCTCAGTGAGGAAGGCAAAATAAAATACTTAAAAAAAATTAAATTACAGACCACGGTTTCAACATTTGAATGAAAAAAGTGTTTTAAAATGCATTATACATCTGTCCAGTTGTTTTGCAATATTAAGTTTCCAAAAGTTCTAAGTATTGACGAAATAGTAATTTATGCAACAAGTTGCAAAAAGAGGATTTTTTCAGCACGAGTCGTACATTTATCCAACGAGGTTCACCGAGTTGGATAAATACGACGAGTGATGAAAAAAAAAACAAGTTTTGCATCGAGTTCCATACAACCTTTTTTGCAATTCCAAAAAAACACTTTTTGAACAGAAATATAAGTCAAATTCGTCGCCGTCGTGCTAACTTGTCTTACGTGCATTTTGGGCCAAATTGAGTTAAGAACGCCATTTTGTGCAGCTCACAATGCCTCATCATTTGACCTTCACAGATCCCCAAAATTCGATTTTAATCCTGAGATATTCAATGAAAACCAAAAAAGCCCCCAAAATTTTTGTCACTTTTCATATGAAAGTAGGGGGACAGGGGGTAATATGCACCCCCTCACGGAAAACTGTAATTTCACAACCATAGCAGCATTTCTGTGAAAGAATTTCGCTAGATGTTCTTAAACAACTATTATTCTACGTCATCCAAGTGAAAAAAAAGTCATTAAATACCTCAAATTTGTTTAAAAATAACATATTTCTGAAAACATTTTTGATTCATTTAAAACAACCTTGCGGGGCAATACGCACCACAACATTGGGGCAAAATGCAAATGATATTTTTGAACTCATCTATCTATAGAATAATGAAGATTACGGCAAAACTATATAAATCAACATTTACAATATCAATAAATGCTTTTTATATCGTCCATAAATCAAATCGAAAGTTCAATGAAAGTTAGATGAAAACACAACATTTTTAGATTTTGCAAATAACTCAAACTGCTTTCATACTACGAAGCTAAAATTTTGCAAGTATTCTTTTGCAATGTTAAGCTTCCAATTCCCATGATTTTTTCCCTCGAAAATTCTTCCTAATAACGAGAAAAGCTGGGGGTGCATTTTGCCCCGGGGGTGCATATTACCCCCTCTCCCCCTAGTTTCAATCTTTTCGTGCTATCTTGTCACTCCCTGAAAATTGATGTAAGTGCGACAACTGGCCAAAGGGATTTCAGGTCAGAATGCGTTTGACGCACGTACAAGTTAGACTACCGTAAACATTTAATTATAACTCAGGACTCCAGCAACCAAATTCAACCAAACTTCGGGGCAAAGCACAGAATGGTCAACCAAACAAAACGTGTTTGTTATTGTTTACATCGCGTGCTCTCGTTTTTGTTTATGCTTTTTAACAGGAATTTAATTACTTCATGCAAAAAAAAAAAACAAACAAATTAGCATAAAAAGTTAAAATTTTAGGCTGAATAAATGCAAGGCATCATTATAAACGAAACTATTGGCACTACGCCCCCCGGGGCATGGCCTTCCTCTAACGTGGGATTTCTGCTCCAGCGCCTCTGACGAGACAGGAGAAACCGGGACCGACGTTTTACTTCACCATCCGATAGAAGCTCAGTGGATAAGGCGGGAATCGAACCCGCGTCTCATAGCATCATCGGGATCGGCAGCCGAAGCCGCTACCCCTGCGCCACGAGACCCACATTATAAAATCATTATAAAATTTACTGCAAATTCGATAAAAATATTGCTAACAACAGCTAATTATTGACTACATGTACGAATATTTGTCTGTATTCAAGTAAGACATTAGTTAAAAATATAGCTAGAAATTCGGCCCAGCCTGTATCGTTAAATAATTCAAGAAAGTATGTATCGACACTAACAAAAATTATGTTTAATTAAGCAATGTTTTGTTATAAACCACTAATAATTTGCTGCATTCAAAAATATTTCGGTTGATACAACGAAAAAAAATGTTGGAAAATAGTTAAAAATATGGTCTAGCCTGTTTTTTACAGAATATTCCACAATATTTCAGCTGAAAACAACAAATTTTTAGTTAATTTTCTGAAAAAATATTCTAGCAGTCGACTGCAAGAATTTTTTTTTCGGCCATTTTACCAACAAAAATGGCAATTTCAACTATTTTCGTGTCAACAAAATCAACAATCGATTGTTGAAAAAAAAGGCGGTGTAAAACATTAACCCATACTTTTATTTAAATTAACCCAGATTTTCTTAGATTTGCCCTGGCCGGTATCTCAGTGTATCCTACGAGAATCCGATATAAAATGATCGCAAAAGTGACCTAAAGAACTAAATCTGCAATAACTTTTTAATATGGCATTAATGTCTGTTTTTGCTTAAGGTTATGCCCTATTGGAAGTAAGTGTAATAATTAAAAACTTTTAACGATTCAATGTTTCAAAAACGGTAGTCCATTCATATTTGCGTCCAATTAAGTTCATATCTGAAATTTTAGTTCAAAGGGAAACCCCCCTGAATATTAACACTTTTCAGCATCCCTCACACATTAATTTCCCAGCGTAATTACGCAGCATACCCGGGCAGACGGTAATAACAAAATTAATTCTATTTCAATAACAAATACTGTTAAAATAACAGAATGTGTTATTGAATCTTCTTGAAAAAATCATTTTTGCAAAAGGGTTTAATAACAGTTAATGTTATCATAACAAAATTTGTTA
Organism: Culex pipiens pallens; assembly: GCF_016801865.2. Taxonomy (NCBI): domain Eukaryota; kingdom Metazoa; phylum Arthropoda; class Insecta; order Diptera; family Culicidae; genus Culex; species Culex pipiens. The sequence goes on along the minus strand of NC_068937.1, from coordinate 100,676,196 downwards.
TTGGTCTGATATTGGCTGAAAGCCAAAACAACTTGGGAATAACATTTTTTGTTATGGAAGAATAACTCCAACTGTTATTAGGATGATAGGATTACTTGTTAAAATAACAAAACAATAATATCACAGATTTGTTCGAAGAATAACTAAAAATGCTATTAGTCTGGTATAACAATAATAATCCAATAACAAAAAAAAAATCATAGCGACGAATAACATATCTTGTTATAAATAACATAAAATATTATTGGCCTAGTATTTTCAAATATCATAAAATGTTATTCCCAAGTTATGTCCGTCTGCTCGGGTAGTGAATTTTCTAAATTTTCACACCAAAGGCCACACTTGGCTACTTTTTACCGCCTCCAAAATTCGATCGGGTGTGGTTGATGCTCTGCACCCGCCTCGTGTGTCGATGGGGATGCACATTTGCATTCATTGCGCCCCATCGATCGTCAATTTCATGATGCTTTTGGCGGCCAAGGTTTCGAGCTGTTGCATTGACTGGTCCGTACAGTATACGACGACAAGGTCGCAATGAAAGTGTGGCGCGGTTTTTTTTCGGTAGAATGACCTGAATTGGACCGTTATGTCACAGATAAATGGATAGTTTTGGTTCGATAAAGTTACTAAAAAAGTATGTTTTTAGAAAAAAAGTTATTTAAGAAGTTTGTCTTTAGTTTATTTTTGACAACTGAGTTTAAGGAGTTAGAAGACACAAAGTCCAAAAAAAGCTTGTTGAAAAAGTGGACAAACAGACCACTCCGCCAAACCGATGACGACAAATTGGCTGAGCTGCTGCCTCACTGAAAAAGCGGTAAGCCAGCCAGCACAGAGTCAACAAGACAAATGATTAGTAATTCAAAGTCAACCGAAGTCAAAGTCCCATCTGCCAAGTGGAGTGATGTGTAGACATCAAGAATTTTTGGAAGAGGGTTCTTTGGAAACACCGTTTACCTCAATAATCTGATTCGTCTGAGTTGTGTGCAAATTATATATTGCTTTCAAGAGGACGAGTTTGATCGAGAACGATTTTTGACAAAATTTATAAATTTAGATTTTTGAATTCTGAGTGTAATTCACTCCAATCTGAAAGTTTCTTCATTAACTCATTTCTGAGTACGGTTTTGACGAAAAATAATATAAAAATGCTCGAATGCTGCTTATACCGTTGAATTTACCATTCATTTCAGCAAGTAAAAAAAGGTTGTTGAAAATATTAAAATGTTTCACCTTCATATACACTAGGAACCAAAATAACTTCTCATGGCAAAGTTTCACGTCACTTGACAAGGCTAGTCTATTTTTGGCTCATTGTCGCCCCGACTGACAGAAACAACTTCACCCGACATTGCCTTATATGGAGACCACTAAATCAATTTGTGTTACAATTTGATTTTGCGAACTCCTCGACCCAGTTGATGACGTAAATGGGCGATTCCGTTTGACCCCTCTGAAATATGAACTTGTATACCGACCTACAATAAATTAGCAAAGCCGATTGAACTTTGTGGGTTTTTTTCTTCTTTTGCACGCACTGAGTGACAACCGCAAAGGCGCGAACTCAAACTCAATTATGGGTCATTCCATCTGAAGCGGAACAGCATTTGAAAATTACCATCTCCGATTCTGCTCAAATTTGGCAGAGCTGTTGAGACTATCAAAACATGCAAAAAAAGCCGAATTTCATCCAAATCGGACTACCCCCTCCATTTTTGTACCCTCCCAAAAAATCGACTTTTTGGCGATTTTTGAGCGAAACCCCTATTTTCAAACGACGATAACTCATGAACCACAAATCTGAGAGGGTCGGTCTTAAACTCAATTTTGAAGGAAATTGGACGTAGAATCCATTTCCGTGATCAAAATTTAGATTACAATATTTGTTCTACCTGTATTGCGCAATTGAAAACTTTAAATGGCCGTATCTCAAAACAGCCCTATTTATTCTTTTAATTTGACCTCACCATCGTGTTCCCCGTCCGATTTTACATAAGAATCACTTATCGACAGAAAGGAATATGTTTCGTTCCAGAGATATCGAATTTTAAAGTTTTGAGTAGTTGAGATTATCTACATCAGCTACACTCGCCGCATCTGCTAGAAGCACTCAGTCGTGCTGATCAATAATTACTACCTGGTGTTCTGTAAGATGAATTATTTTTATAATTTTATACGATTTTGAGTTAATCAATACCTTGAACAATCTTTTTTGGTTTAAGGAATATTTGTTGTTAGCCAGTTTCATCTGAATAATTGATGATTTTTTTCAATTCTGGTACATTTAATTTCAAAAACAAAACCATATACTTCTGATACATGTGGACAGCAGCTGTATCGTCTTACAAGATTTCGAAAAGATTGACAAACAAAAAAAAAAGAATATTGTTCAGACGGTGTCGAAATCAACACAACTGAATTTGATCTTAATCAGATATTAAATCAGATTAATCTCTGTGATTTTCTTACATTTTTCAGTTTTATACTTTCCAGAAATCCTCCTCCTTAATGCTTCAAGAGAGTTTTATTCATGTTAATTCATAATTTTTAACACGATAATGTATCAATTTCCTGCTAGCTCTGCGGAAATTCCATTCTGCCCTGTATTGCGTGTCGTTCTTGCTCTGTCCTGTGGGCTAGCATACAAATTCACCGTATATTTTTTTTTTAATTTAAGATTATGCAGCAGTTTCCTACAGAGGTGTACATTCAATTTTTGCCTAATTTGCTAATGATTATTTGGGATGAAATCTTATTTCAATAAATAACCAGGTAGTAATTATTGATCAACACGACTGAGTGCTTCTAGCAGATGCGGCGAGTATAGCTGATGTAGGTAATCTCAAATACTCAAAACTTTAAAATTCGATATCTCTGGAACGAAACATATTCCTTTCTGTCGATAAGTGATTCTTATGTAAAATTGGCCGGGGAATGCGATGGTGAGGTCAAATTTAAAAAAATAATAGGGCAGTTTTGAGATACGGCCATTTAAAGTTTTCAATTGCGCAATACAGATAGAAAAAACATCTTAATCGAAATTTTGAACACGGAAATGGATTTTACGTCCAATTTCCTTCAAAATTGAGTCCAAGTCCGACCCTCTAAGATTTGTGGTTCCTGAGTTATCGTCGTTTGAAGAAAGGGGTTTCGCTCAAAAATCGCCAAAGAGTCGATTTTTTGGGAGGGTACAAAAATGGAGGGGGTGGTCCGATTTGGATGAAATTCGGGATTTTTGCGTGTTTTGATAGTCTCAACAGCTCTGCCAAATTTGAGCAGAATCGGAGATGGTAATTTTCAAATTTGCATTTTTTCTTGCACACTTCAGGTGGAATGACCCTTATACAAAAATTATTGAGGCTTCAAATGACGTAGTTTCCTTTTCATAGTTGAAACGGACCGAAAAAAGTGAATACATTGACAAAGAATATAAAATGAATTATGATTGCGCAAGGATGTGAGATTTCCGACAGCTTGAACGAGACGTGTGAGCTTTTGATATGTGATTAGAGTTCTTTTGACACTGTTTTAGCTTACTTAAATTTCCACTTATTTATCTTTGATGCCATCAGCAACTTTTGGCAAGTGGTAAAGAGTTTCTGAGCAATTCTCCACCAAATAGATCCAGATTATCATATCAAAATAACAAAACATTCAATATTTCGCCCATTTGAAATTTTAGTATTGATTTACACATTTTCAAATCATTTTTTTTCGAAAAGAAAATAAAAAAAATTGGGGTACATACTTTACACCGGGATTTCACAAATGTTCTAATTTTTTTAACAAGCCCGAACATACTAAATATGATTATAAACATTGGAAGTGCAAAAATGTTTTCGGCTGATTACTAGGTGATAAGAAGGGGTGTACCCCATTTGGCATAATGGACTTTTGGCATAACGGGTTTTCAAGAAGGACGTTTGGCATAATGGACATTTGGCCTAATGGACGTTTGGCATAACTCGTTCAAAAACGATCAAGGACGTTTGGCATAATTATTGCTAGTTTTTTTTGTATTGTTGAATTAGTTTTTATTTTTTGTAAAGAATAATAATTTATAGCTTTTTTTTTCCTATTTTCAAACCAGATAATTCTACTTTAAAAGATGATTCTTTTTTCAAGAAATCAAGTATCTTTGCCATTTTCTCCCAATAGATGTAATTTTCCCCCTTTTTGAATATGTCTTAATTAAGCTTTAAAATGCAATTTTTCATAAATTTATTTAAAAATTTTATTAAAAAAAAGTCTATTTAATATTAAGATTTTTCTTCTTTTGAAATACTTTGCAGCTAATTTTTTGTATAAATTTTTTCCTTCTTTTATTTTAAATTCAACCTAACAAAGTGATGAAAGTTTTGCCAGTCTTTAAATATTTTGCAATAAATATATTATACTATTTTCCCTTTTCCCTCCTTTTTTAAATTCAACCTGTTTTTTATGCAATTTTCCCTTCTTTATTATTCAACCTAAATAAGGGATGTACATTTTTTCTTTCTTTAAATATTTGACAAATGAGTTGTTATGAAATTTCAGCTTCTTTTATTTTTAATTCAGCTGTTACAAGAGAAAATCTTAAAAAAAAAACACTTTTTGAATATTTGTCAATTGAGTGTGTTTATTTAAATTTTCCCTTCTTTTATATAAAATTCAACTTATAGAAGGAAAAGTCTCTTTAAAGATTTACATTTTGCCACTCTTTAAATATTTGACAATCGCATTATTCTTATGTTTTTCAACTACCTCTATTCAAAAAACCAATTGAATTAGCTTTTTTTTTGAACAATTGTCGCTTCTTTAAGATAAGTTTTGAATAAATAAAAGAAGGGAAAATTGCATAAACAACTTTATCGCAAAAAATAACCCAACAGAGAAAAAATGTGCAGAAATGACAGAAATTTTTAAGGAGAACATCTATAAGAGAAAAAAAAGATGGGAAAATTTAATAAAAAAAAACTTAATTGCTAAATATTAAAAAAAAAAACAAAATCGACATCCCTTCACCCGAAATACAGTCATCCGTCATATTCGGAACAGTTTACAGATCGGCCAATGTTCAAACAATCATAGCATATCGAAAATTGAACTTAATGATTCGCTTTTACCTTCATTTGAAAGCTTTTCATGCGATCTTTCGAATGCTGTATCGAACAACTGCAAATTTTAACTTTTATATCAAGTTTTTGAAGAACACTTTGACCCTTGAAATCCACAATTTCGGAACACTTTTTTCTTACGGATGTAAACAAACTTTGGATCTCTCCAGGAGTACATAATGATGACTTCACACACTGCAACCAGTGAAACTCAAGCTTAGTGATGTTTTATCCATGGTCTGATAACTTTTTTTGTGAAAATATCAGTTAAATTCAGGTGTTCCACAATTGTGGGAGGCACAATAACATACCACAATCATGGAACAGGCAATTTGGAGGCAGTGTTTTGCTGCTCAGGATAAAATAGTCTTGAAATGATGTTTTTTGTTCAAAAAGTACTACTTTTACTAGTGAAATAGCAAGAAAATGTCCAAATAAAGGTCCTAATAATAGTAGGGTCGAGAGAAAAGCTGCATTTGGCATGCTAATGACAAATTGTCACAAAAGTGTTCCGAAATTGTGGGTGTTCCGAATATGTGGGTTGACTGTACAGGATCGAGAGAATTTTTCCATCAAAATTTACAGAGAGCCCAATGCTAAAATCGATGGAATAATGGTACCAAACTCACATCTGCAAAACAATTAATTTAATAAATTAATTGAAACAGTAAACCTTCATCAAGTGTCATACATCGACATCTGACTACTCTTGTGTCACCAAGCTTTTGTGGCCAAGGCAGTTTAGTCATTGAGTTAGTCTATTAAAGGTCCCTGGTTCAATTCGCGTAGACAATACTTTTTGTTTTGAAGGATGAACTTTTTCTTGAAAATGGACTCGAGGGCATAATTTTCTCGGTCATCTAGAACTGTGTTCTTACCGCTACTCTCGTGTCGGACGAATGCTGCCCAGTTCTGAGTGTTCTTTAGATTGAATTCAATAAAAAAAGAAGGGAAAATTGTGAATTTATTCAGAGATTTTTCTTCTTCAAGTTAAATTTTGATCAAAAGAAGGAAAAATTGCATTGTAAAAGCTCTTCAACCTTGCAGCATCCTGTTTAGTGCTGAAAAGTAGAACTTTTCAGCATTTGATTTGAAAAGAGTTTCTATTTGAATCTGTTATTTTTGGTTGGCGACGAAACTTCTAGAATGACAAGAAAAGTAAATAGTTTCATGACAAAATTGCAGCAAGGTAAACTTTCCAAAAATATATTTTTCGCTTTATGAGCATGTTTGATTTAGTCTTGCTAAACATTCAAGAATTGTCAAAATTCCCCTTCTTCTTATTTTTTACCATCTGTTTTCCCAAAAAGAAATTTTCTGGGAAGAATTTCCATACATTTTTGAATGAAAAAAAAATCAATCACATCGGAAATTTAATTGTTGCAAAAATAAAATGAAACTTTAGTTCTATAAGTTCTACTTCAAAAAACAAATAAATTTGCAATTTTGATCTGAAAAAGTATTGCGCAAAAAAGCACTAATAAAAAAATATTTCTATAAAAATGAGTTGCTCCATTTCAAATGCGTTCAACCTTCAGCGTTAGCATGTGTGTCGCCTCTTAAACCAATTTCAGGTAGATCCTGTCCGGATGCTCAAAGTTCACCTGATCACGTGCATGTTTTCAAACATCTCACTCTCGAGACTTGCCAACTTACAAATCACCTTACACAATTTGTTCAGCCGACCAGATAGATACCGGCGTAAAAACACTTTTCCGGTTAAGCTTTCATGGTCATGGTCTCTGCTGCTGGCTGGCCGGGTACCACTGGCTAATCCATAAATTGCTCTCCAATTGGCCGCTCCGGTCACCGCTGGAGAGAAGCACGAAGCGCTTTTTAAAAAAAAAAACCTTGCGTCAATTCAACCTTGGTCGACGGCGGCGTTGAGTGTTGAGTTCAAAATTGGACCCCGGTTGGGGTTCGGAAAGAAAACCTCGAACTTCAACATTAGAAGAGAGTCCTCGAAGTTTGGCTGTAGCAGATGGAATTCAGAGGAAGGGGAGGGATTCCAGAGGAATCCGGTTTGGAGAGCTTTCTTTGACGTACTTCCCAGCAGACAGTCAGTTTCATGATCTTTTCGCATTGGGCATCAAATATGTGGACGCAAGGTACTTGAAACGGATTGGGTGTTGCAGATTTATAGTATTAATATTTTACCCAAAAAATCTCAAATTTCATTTCAGTTCGTCTTGTAATCGGACGAAGAATAGAAGATTTTTTTTAACAGGATAGTCGTTAGGCATTGTACGATGTTTTTCCGTCGCGTTAATATTTTTTTAAGTTCTTGTTTTTTTCTATGAAAATCAATTATATGCAAAATTATTTATTATTACTCCTTAATTTAAAGGATTATTATTTCTTGATTTATAGGCCGTTACAGTCAAAACAGAAAATGATCTTTTTTTTGAAAACGAAACGAATAATCTCTATAAATCACTACAAAATGTGTAAAGCCTAATATGGCGAGCGATAACTGTCTTTTTAATTGTAGCTCATACACCTTGATTTCCATCAATCAATGTCAGTGTCAATGAATTGATTGATATATAACGGAAACTCCACTTGACAAACAGGAGGTGTGCGAATGCATGCAAAGCAGTGCGTAAACTAATTAATCTCAATTTCCTAGGCCACCCCTTGTTCGCGTGCAGTTCCGTAAAGTAATCGTTTTTAATTGTCCTGACCGCGCACACTCACGTACACCCACAAAACACCACGTGTCTCCACCAGCTCAAACACCATGACGTCGACGTTGGTGTCAATAACGGCAAAAAAAAAGAGTGAATTACCATAAAACGACGCAAATGCACAAGTTGAAGCAAACTCATCGAAAAAAAAAACGTTTGTTTAACTTTGGCAGAGCCACAAAAAACTACAAGAAACGAGTGCGGGAGAATACACTTGAGATTTGTGGAAGTACTCAAACCCGTGGCGGGAAGAAGCGGGCCCCATCACTCGACACCAATTAGCGATTTGCAGTGGTTCAGGAGAGGAACCACTGGGCACGGTGTGTCTGATAAAACGATCTTGTGTAGAAAATAATCATGAAATAATCAAGTTGTCAGTTTGTTGTTGTTTTAGAAAAAATATAAAGGTTAACGTAATTTGACCAGTTTATGTTTGATAGAATGGAAAAACTCTCAAAAATATCACAACCATCAAGAGTGGAAACATTCTAAAGGCGTTTAAGAATTCGGATTTTGTTTTATAGAACTATTTTTTAGTTTGTACCCGAGAACTCAAATTTGACCACACTTTCCCATCTTCCTTCTCACTCGCCCTCAGCGATCAGCGATTGTCAAACACACGGTTTGACAGATGCGCAGCAGCTGCAGCTGAGAAGCTTTCTGAAGCAACATGCGAGAAGGGTGGAAATCATTCGCAAACAATTTTATTTTTCCAAAATTCTTAGCGAAAGGTCATTTTTTCACTAATTTTCCAGTATTATATGAATGGAACGGTTCAATATTGTTTTGCCTTTCATGATTTGCCAATGAATACAATGATTTAAGAATTTCCGTAATATTATTATTCTTATTCATATCGGCCCTTTTGGCTTGTTGTTCCTGCCAGGCCTGCAAAAAGTTTCCAACCCAGCGTACACATGAAGCAAACCAAAATGTCTGTTCTCTGCTAGCATGTGACTGCAAGCCTACTGTGTCTATTCAACCACTGCCGCCTGACTTGTGCCGGTCGGCTGCTGAAGAATGAGAGACGTGAAAAAATGAGCAAAAACACAGCAAAAAATATCTGTGTAAAATCGCATGCAAAAGCATGCACATCACCTTTGTGAGCAAAAGCATGTAATATTGTATGAGAAAACGTGTTCACAAAAAGCATGTACGGATGAAAAAAGATTATGCACACCCTCAAAAATAACATCAATCTGGTGAGAGCCATCCCGGGCAGACGGTAATAACAAAATTAATAATATTTCAATAACAAATCCTGTTAAAATAACAAAAAGTGTTATTATTTTATCCTGAACTTCAACTTCAAGAAGAAAAAATAATAACAGTTTCTGATAAAATAACAAGATTTGGTATTGAAGTGATATTATACTGAAAATGTTTAATAACACGCTAATAAGAGGAAATGTTATACATTTCAAAAACTCTCCTAATAACAAGATTTGTTATTCGTTTGGTATTCTGACTTAGAAATAAAATTACCATTAATCGCACAAATGGAAAAGTTTTTAAGTGTCCATAACAAAATCTGTTATTATTTTTTCTTTTGTTAAATATGTTTAGATCTTTGATATAATTTTGTCCAATTTCGTCGGGGTCATTATTTTGGCCATGAAATGGGGTCCTTAAGCTAAAATTATTCGAAAAAGTTGAAAATTTGAAAGTTGATTTTTTTTTAAAGGACTTTGCTAAAATTGGCTAGAACTATGGGATAATTTTGACCATTTTCGTCGGGGTCATTATTTTGGCCATGAAATGGGGTCCTTAAGCTAAAATTATTCTAAAAAGTTGAAATTTTGAAAGTTGTTTTTTTTAATCATTTGATATACCCACTAAGAGACTTTACTAAAATTGGCTAGAACATTGGAATAATTTAAACTAATTTAATCCTGGTCATTTATTTAACCATGAAATGGGGTCCTTAAGCTTAAATTATTCAAAAACGTTGAAATTTTGAGAGTTGATTCTTTTTTCTAATTATTTGATATACCCCCTAAGGGACTTTGCTAATATTGGCTAGAACTATGGGATAATTTTGACCATTTTCGTCGGGGTCATTATTTTGGCCATGAAATGCTGAAACTATTCTAAAAAGTTGAAATTTTGAAAGCTGATTTTTTTAATTATTGGCTAGAACTATGGAATAATTTTGACCAATTTAATCGTGGTCATTTATTTAACCATGAAATGGGGTCCTTAAGCTTAAATTAATCTGATAAAATTAACTTTTGAAAGTTGTTTTTTTTTTCAAGTTTGTTATATTCTCTAAGGGAATTGATTTATTTATTGAGAATTTTTGAAATGTGAATAACAAAAACTGTTATTATTTTCACAGAGCGAGGAAGTCGGAGCTGACGTTGAAGTTCGAGCTGGAGTGAGACCTCGGAGACGGCATCGGATTCAGCTAATTTTCAGCAACTTTCACTTGGAGTCGGAATCTGTGAAGTCGGGTATTATTTTTAGAGAGCTGAAGTCGGCGTTGACGTCATATCCTGCATTCAGAGTCGGAGTTGTCTCCAAAGTATGAATTCAAAGTCGCTTGAAGGAACCCGACTCTGCAGCCCTGACTAGTACAGAAGAGTTATGGCAACTGCAGGTTTATTTGCAAATGGCAAATAAACCAAAACAATAACTTTTTTTGTTATGGAGACATACAAGTTCAATAACAATTTTTGTTATTATGCTGCTCCACCTCTCCGCACAAAATAACAAATCTTGTTATTCCTTCATGATTCCTTCTTTGTTATTGGTTTGTTATTGCAATAACAACATAATAACAGTTTAAGTTATTCTTCGAACAAATCTTTGTTATTGATTTTTGTTATTTTAACAACTAATCCGATCATCCCAATAACATATTTCGATCTTCTCACAATATCAAAAACTGACCTTCCCAAGTTATTTCCGTCTGCTCGGGTTGACAAATATCATCAAAAATAACAGTGCTGAAAAGTTTCTCAGGAATCTTAACATGTCTGTAACAAAGGCAAAACTCAATAAAATGAGTTTTGCTGAATTCGAATGACTTTTGTTCGAAAGTTTATGATTATCCAAGGTAAAAGAAATGTAAAACATTTGTAAACACGACATTTAATAAGGCTTATTTACAAACTATTAGAATTTACTTGATCCACCATGCGCCTCCACCCATGGTACTTTATATAGGTAAACACACTGTTTCTGCACAGCTAAAAAGTAGTAATCCAGCTGCGTGTAAAAGGCCTGGGTGTAAAATAAATTTTGCATTATTTCATGAAATTTTATGTAATATTATACCCTGAAATATGTAGCCCATCAGTAAGGGAAACCAACTTGACCGAAATGTCAAGCTCATGTATGCGTTTATCCTTTCTATTCTTCATCGGTCCTATGGCCGAGTGGGCTAAGGCGCCAGTCCTTACTATTGGTACTGAATTTGAATCCCGTTGGTTGCAACTTTTTTTTTGTGTTTACAAAAATTGTACATGCAGTATGTAATATTAAGTGTCTTTTTTGACGAAGGTGATGTGCACGCTTTTCATGCGATTTTACCATCTGATTTTTTGCTGTGTGAAAAACATAATTTTCACCGAAAGATTAATTTGATCAAATATATTATTAATCAGGAAGGTGAAACACAACTTTCTACGTATAGATCACCCATGGGTGTTTTCGATTTATAAAGTTTTGCTTCCTCCATACCGTGAATAGACACTTTTTCTTCAAATGATTTTTTAAGGGATAATGTTTGTTAATTAATTGAAATAAGATTTTTTATTTAATCAAAAATCTTTTTTTTTGGTTTTTATAAGGAAAGAATAAAATATTTTTTAAATAATTTGAAATCGCAATTATTTTCCAAGACCCACCTTGTTCCCGACTTTCTCGAATGTTCTGGACCTGTACAATCACACGCACACACTGTTTTCTTTTACCCCCTCCAAACCACCCAAAAAAAAAGACACGCCAGGATGAAGTGAGGGGGAAGCTCGAAGGAAGTTATTATTGGTCGAAATTTCGTAGTTTGCGCACTGACGTTCGTTTGAACTTTGTTCGGCACCGTGTTTTTTTTTTTGTTGGTCCCTCGCCGGAACGTACCGCGGGCCAATCCGACAGCAGCAGCAGTCCTGCTGTCAAGCCTCAAGAGGGTGGCCTCAGCGTGCGCGCGTAAGATCTCCGCCAGGTAGGAAAACACTTTGCGCACGCCGCCGTCACAACCACCGAGTTTAAGGAATAATGGAATGGGTATTAAAGATTTTTTTTTTCACTTTGTAGATCTTGAGATGTGTTGATTCTTTGGCAAATATGGCGTTGGAACACATGTTTATTTTCCACGAGGGGATTAGGAATTGACGGAAGTGAGGTTTGCAAGTAGGACTTAAATCAATTATTTATACATGATTTGAATTTTGAATAGTACTTGCAGAGAAAATAATTTGACGTCAATTTTTTTCTGGGGAAACCATTGACAAATTGTTAGTCATAAGTCTCTTTCCGTACCCGAAAATAAAAATCTGAAAATATTTTTTATTGGAAAGATCACACAATTTTAAATAAGAATGACTATTTGCACATGATGGTTTGATAAATTTATATTTTTATCATTAATAAATAAATAATAATTATGTAAACGGCAGTTAATTCTGCGCCTAAGAAAATTGGCCCAAATGATTCTTCAAATATGTTATTAAGGATCCTCCGTGTAAGCACGAGAGCAAGCAGCAGTCAAGTGCTCAGTGCTCTATCGTTTTTTCGATTTTTTTCGCCGTAATTTACCGTGATAATCCGCGAGTTTGCTCCTGCAGCATGCCAAAGGCCGGCCGTGGCCGTGGCAGTTCGAGTGCGGCCTCGAAAAACCCGCGAAGTTCGTCTACCGGCCGTGTGCAAAAAGGTAAACAAACCAACGCCGTATCGACCGCCATTGCGCAGGGGAACGTGAGCGCAGAAGGAGTCGACAAAAAGTTACTACATCCCGGATATGTTCCGAGATCACCAGTGCGAACCCGTTCAGGTACTTCCGGTGCCACGTCCAACACGTCAACATCCGGCAACATTCCCATCAGGAACGAATTCCAGATGCTGAGCGACGATGAAGAAAACAACAACAACAACACCGACGGTAGCAGCACTACCGACGACGACGACGGCGATGGTCGTACACGGAAAAAAGTGACGACGACTAAAAAGAACAATTCTCCGACGGAACGAAGACCACCTCCAATTTTTGTTTTGGACACGTTGGCGGACGATGTTGACGAGTTGCTGGAAGGCCTCGGATACTGTCTGAAAATCGGTAAGTCGGCAGTGCAAGTGATCACACTGAACAGAAAAGATTTCGACCTGGTGCTTGAAGAACTGAAGCGTAGCAACTTCAACTTCTACACATACGACCCAGAGAAGCCCCCTGTTAAGGTCGTCTTGCAGGGTTACCAAGACCGTCCGATTGCCGACCTGAAGCGACACCTCTCGAACGCCGGAATAAAGCCACGGGAGATAAAAGTGCTCTCGCGAAAGACAACAGTCACGTGTACGCATACCCTGTACCTGTTGTACTTCGACCGCGGCACCGTCAAGATCCAAGATCTGCGGCGGACTAAGACGTTGGACGGTTTTTGGGTAAACTGGCGGTTTTACACCAAGAACCCGACGGACGTAGCGCAATGCCACCGTTGCCAGAAATTCGGCCACGGCTCGCGGAACTGCAACCTCCGGCCCCGCTGCGTGAAGTGCGGTGAGTCACACCTCTCGGAGGCGTGCGCACTGCCACGAAAGGCGGACTTGGGGGAAAACGCAGAACAAACTAAGCGGCCATGAAGTGCGCGAACTGTGACGGCAACCATACCGGTAACTACCGCGGATGCGTCGCGCCCAAGTCCTACCTCGAGGAGCAGGAAAAGAGGAAGAAGAAAGCAGCAGCGTCCCACCCTCCTCAGCGAATTACGAGCGCAGCCGTTCCTGCAGCTGGACAGTGTACGGTTCCAGCGGATAATTCAGCGTTCCCTCCTGGTTGGGGGCGTACGTTCGCCAGCGTGGTCGCTGCCGGTAGCGGCAATGCGGCCCAGCAAGAAGTCACCGGGGAAGATCTGTTCACCCTGCCGGAGTTCTTTGCTCTCGCGGGGGAGATGTTGACGCGGTTTCGGAGCTTCCGGAATAAGGTGGATCAATTCCTGGCCCTTGGGGAGCTGATGATCAAGTACATCTATAATTGATTAAAATTTTCTGTGATCTAGTATTAAGCTTTCTCTTTATCTATCCTTTTCTCATTGCACTTTCTGTAAGTTTTTTGAAAACTTTTTCTTACTCTTGTCTATCCAATAGTTATAAGTAATAATGCCTTCGATTGAACTACGATGTAACACACAGCTGAAAGGAACTCCAAAACCCCCTAAATGAACTCATTGTAAATTGAATATTCACAAATAAACCCGAATTGAAAAAAAAATGTTATTAAGTTCAATTTCTATATCAACATAAATATGTAAAACTATCAAGTGCAAATAGTAATTGTTATGTAAAATTGCTTGATCTTTCCGATACAAATATTTTAAGATTTTAAAATGTGACCTAACTTTTGAAAACGTCCAAAACTGCTTTTATAGCGAAATCGGGGTTAAATGAGCCCTAGATGCATTTTGCGGTGCAAGTGGCTATTTTTACTGGATTCCTGGGATATTTTCACAGGAGTTTAGTGCATTTTGGATGCCGTCTGCGCAAAAATGATCATTTTCAGAAGCTAATAGCTTTTCAGCAAAAAAAAACATAAAAATATTGTGTCTTGGGGAAAGTTGTTCGAAATTTAATGAAGGTCCTACATCTGTGAATTGATAAATATTGGACGACTTTTGTGCCCATTACAGGTAAAAAACTGAAACAGTTGCTTTTCTCCATACAGCACGTAAAAAAATCCAGAGTTATATAATTTTTTATACTAAGTAGTTATTAAACTTTATATTCAATCCAATTTTTTTTTATCAGTTAAGGATGGCTATTTGGAGTTGGCAGACTGGATTTATGGTGATTTGTCAACAATTACTTTATTTATGTAAATTTTTCGAAAGGTGTACAAACTTTTTTTGCACCTTTTTTTATTTTTTTAATAGTATTTTTTCATAGAACTTTTTATAGAAATCATCTTTTCATGAGCATTTTGTAGCAAAATGTTCGGCATGAGTTTCTGAACAGAACGTAGTACTAGATTTCTGTCAAACTTTAAATTGTTTATATGTTTTATCACAAAACGTACATAGTGCTTTAGGGGTGTAAATACTTTTTTTACATACTGTACATTTGGACGATTTTTCCCATACAAACTTCAATGACTTAGAAGGAGGGGTTCCCGTGGTCAGAATGAGCTCAAATTTGGAATTTAGCCTAGTGATGGGCCAATCTTTGATTTCAGGGGGTAGCCCCGAGAAAGCCCGGATTTGAACCACCCTACATTATAGGCACAGATTCGACATGTCAAAGGTTTTGGACTCGATTTTCGATCTCACCACTGTTTTTTCGATCATTTCAGGATTATTCCGCTCCGTTCGTTTACAGTACCATAGACTTTCAATTCTCTGCTTCTTTTGTTCTACGAAAAACTTAACTTCATTTGTTTTATGTTTTTCTTGTTTAGTTTATGTTTGTTTTTGGTAGTATTTGGCATATTCTACCACCTCCTATCATTAAATTTTGCCTATCTAATTTTTGCATGTTTTTACGGTCACTTTTTCAATTTTTTGCTTGTTTTTCACAATTTCTGCTATAGAATGGCACCATTATCATTTAAATTGTAAAAGAATGCGTAGAGCCATAGTCTGAGACACTACAAATATTACTGCATACTTCTTTTTACTTAAAATATAGAAAATGTTAGTGAAAATCACAGCCAAAGTTGACCCCTAAAAAATGACATTTTTTTAAACATTGGCATAGTCACGTAAAACAAATAAAACTTCCAACCCTAAAATTTTCAAAAAAATTTAGAGTTCTTCTTTCCAATGCTTTTTAAAGATCAAAAATTGGTTGAAAATGGATTTTTGACGATTTTCCAGAACAAATTAAGCTATGACTAGTGGTTGCTTTTTTAAAGTTGGAATATCACATGAATAACGCGATCAATGGTTGAATGATTTTCCCTATTCCATACTTTGAGTTGTTATTGTCTTACCCTCTCATAAGATCTGTTCCCTGAACAAATTCCTGTACAGACATGGTCCATAAAGGCTTGTGTTTGGGCATGGCAGGGCGTTTTAGGGAGAAAAAATTGTATTTTTTAGCTGAAAAATTTCAAAAACGAGCCAACAAATTTTGCAGCCAAAACTAATGCATATAGCTTATAGGAAATTTTACGGAGATCATTTTGCTTTTTTTAAACATTCGATTTATGTCCACGCAAAGCCGCGATATTTGCATTTTAGTGAACAAAAAGTGACGAATTTTCTAAATTCTTGATATACAAGCGTTTTTAGCATAAAACATTGGCTACTATGATCACAAACGGGAAGGCATATATTTTGGATATTTTTATTTTGCTTGCTCAAAAACGATATTTGTTAATAACATTTCATGAAAAAACATGAGATTTTCTCACAATGTGACGTAAACGACATATTTATAAGTACTGCTCTGTGCTCTTCTCGATATGAACAAATAAAGCTCTAAAGGGTAACTATTTTTGAAAAAAAAAAATTGTTTTATAAAAGAATTTGTTTCATTCGAATGTACATACAAAAAAATAACGCTCACAGCTTGGAGATATGAACTTTAATAAATTTAATTTTGATTTATGATTATTTGTCGTTTACGTCACATTGTGAGAAAATATCATGTTTTTTCATTAAATTTTATTAACAAATATCGTTTTTGAGCAAACAAAATAAAAATATCCAAAATATATGCCTTCTCGTTTGTAATCATAGTAACCTATGTTTTATGCTAAAAACGCTTATATACCAAGAATTTTGAAAATTCGTCATTTTTTGTTCACTAAAATGCAAATATGTCGGCTATGCGTGGACATAAATTGAATGTTAAAAAAAGCAAAATGATCTCCGTAAAATTTCCTATAAGCTATATGCATTAGTTTTGGCTGCAAAATTTGTTGGCTCGTTTTGGGAGGTGATTTTTGAAATTTTTTGGCTAAGAAATACAAAATTTTCCTCCTAAAATGCCCTGCCATGCCCAAACACAAGCTTTTATGGACTATGTCTGTACAGGAATTTGTTCAGGGGACATTAAACTATAACTTGAAGCTCAAGGCGACCAAATTTCAATGACTTTAGTATGATTGTGACGCGCATTTCTGAAAAATACTCGAAAAATGCACTTTTTGATTCAAGCTCCGCGCGCGAGTTGTAAACCATTTTTGGGATTTTTTTGTTGTATGAAAACATTGTTCTTGACATCCTAATCTATCATTCTAGGGGTGAGCACCGAAGATTTGACAACTTTTCATTTTTTTGGGACGGCCTATTCTTGATTGGTGGAGAGCAAAAAATGAATGGCTCAGCTTAAATTGGAAATTGAACGAGAATAATTAAAAACAAATAGAGGAGAAATGAGAGAAATAATAATAATAACACCCATTTCATAGTGATCATGCTGTCTTGTCGCACGTCGCTTTTTGATGTTTCGAGAAAATATGTTTTAATATTTGACCTTGAATAAACAAAAACAATACGACGCAATGCAAACAATAACAAACATGATTTGTTTGGCTTACCATACTGTGCATTTTCCCAAAATTGTTTGAAGTTAATTGCTGGAATCCCGAGTTGCAATCAAAAATGTATGTCAAAGTCAGGCATTTACATGTGACAAAACGTAATCTGACTGAATTCCCTTAGGCCAGTTGTCGTACAGCAGGTTGTGGCAAGGTAGCACGATCAGATTGCAACTACTTTTTTATGAAGAGTGCCAACATTCACGGTGTTTATCCAGTTTGTGTTGAATATCTCAGGATTTGAATCAAATTTTGGGAATCAGTGAAGGTTGAAAGGTGATTCAAATTGACCAGTGACAAGAATGCACGAGCACGACGACGTAGTAATGAAAAGGTACTCTAGACTCCTCGTACAAAACCATGGCAACCATATCACAGTAACCACTTCTATCCACTCTTATCACAACAAAGTAAGCCTAGAGATCAACCTTGTAGTAGATATCTTTTTCCATCAACAAATTCAACCAGCAAGCCGGAAATCGTGATTTCCAAAGAGTTGTGACCCCGTCTCTCCGGCCTACTGACAAGACTTCATACACACTAGACTTTTGTGAAAAAAGGTCAAGCTTTGATTGCTGCGACTTTGACTTGGGAAAGTTTGGGCTGCCTTGAACTGGTTAGAAATAAAAATGTCTAAATTTGGCAACTCCGTTCGCTCCCGGAACTGTGCTGCAAATAAAAAAACAAACTAACTTCAAAAAACGAGTACTCTCTTTTCGCAACCACTCAATTGCGCCTTAATTTAATGAACTTTTGTAAGGTTGGGTAGCTAACAAAAAAAAACTATTAATGAATCGTTCGTTCTCGGTCCGGAGGACGCCACTATCATCTTCGCAGCCTCTTGACTCTTGGGCGTCCTTCTTTCCTTGCTCATTCGAGTGTTGATTACAGTTTTTGTTTACTGTTTTTGGAAGTTTTGAGGTTAGGTTAGGCATAGCGATCATAGACAAACATACGTAAATTTCCTTTAAAAAATCATCAATCACCAATTTAACAGTCAATTTGAATGATCTAAAATTCACCACGGTCATTTTGAACTCACCACAGCTGATTTGTATGCATTTGACAGTTGCTTGAAACTGTTTGTCTGTGGAGAAGTGTTTTTAGATGGCAATTTTCGATAAATTTTAGTAAAAGACAATTGTTTTGAATATCTTATTATTCAAGATTTTCTTAAAGTCGAAATTCAAATGTTTTTATCAAAGTGTTAAGTTGTTGAATGTGGTCAAAAGCTATTAACTTAAAAAGACAAGCCCCCTGTTTCCACCCCCTCAACCGTTCCATCACACTACAGGTTTTAACCGGATTTTGCCCTGTGGTGTTTTCGGCTATTTCTCTTCAAGAGTTTACAAAAAAAAAACTTCGTAAAATCCTCGTAAACAACGCGCAAACGAACATTGAAACGGAACAAAAGAATTAGTCAGGGAGGCATTTCGAACACAAAAAAATGGGGGATTTGGGTACTCGAAGAAAACCCTCGAAACTATCCTACTATTCAGCAAAAGGGAGGAGCAGGATAAAAAAAAACAGAGGTGATAATTAGCAAAAAACAACCCATCAAATCGAGAGGCTGCTGGGGGAGATGAGGTCTTGAACGGTGCGCAGTTTGCGGAAAGTTCTGGACCTCACTTCGAATTTGGCCACCGATAAAAGTTGCAGATAGTGGAAAAGAAAGAGTTGGAGCCGATGACCCCATAAGAAATTATGACCTTTGTTGATGTTTGTTTTTGTGTTTGGCTTTCTCTTTTTAGCTATTAACAGTCAATTGTTAGTTGTTAGGGGACCGTCCATAAACCACGTGGACACTTTTAAGGAAATCTAAACCTCCCCCCCCCCGCCCCATCGTGGACAATTTCCATACAAATAAAATCTTTTTTGAATGGAGCGTGGGCAATCGCCACAAACCCCCCCCCCCCTCGCCCTAAGGTGTCCACGTGGTTTATGGATGGTCTCTAGTTGTTAGTTGTTAGTTGTTAGTTGATAGTTGTTAGTTGTTAGTTGTTAGTTGTTAGTTGTTAGTTGTTAGTTGTTAGTTGTTAGTTGTTAGTTGTTAGTTGTTAGTTGTTAGTTGTTAGTTGTTAGTTGTTAGTTGTTAGTTGTTAGTTGTTAGTTGTTAGTTGTTAGTTGTTAGTTGTTAGTTGTTAGTTGTTAGTTGTTAGTTGTTAGTTGTTAGTTGTTAGTTGTTAGTTGTTAGTTGTTAGTTGTTAGTTGTTAGTTGTTAGTTGTTAGTTGTTAGTTGTTAGTTGTTAGTTGTTAGTTGTTAGTTGTTAGTTGTTAGTTGTTAGTTGTTAGTTGTTAGTTGTTAGTTGTTAGTTGTTAGTTGTTAGTTGTTAGTTGTTAGTTGTTAGTTGTTAGTTGTTAGTTGTTAGTTGTTAGTTGTTAGTTGTTAGTTGTTAGTTGTTAGTTGTTAGTTGTTAGTTGTTAGTTGTTAGTTGTTAGTTGTTAGTTGTTAGTTGTTAGTTGTTAGTTGTTAGTTGTTAGTTGTTAGTTGTTAGTTGTTAGTTGTTAGTTGTTAGTTGTTAGTTGTTAGTTGTTAGTTGTTAGTTGTTAGTTGTTAGTTGTTAGTTGTTAGTTGTTAGTTGTTAGTTGTTAGTTGTTAGTTGTTAGTTGTTAGTTGTTAGTTGTTAGTTGTTAGTTGTTAGTTGTTAGTTGTAAGTTGTTAGTTGTAAGTTGTTTGTTGTAAGTTGTTAGTTGTCAGTTGGTAGTTGTTAGTTGTTAGTTTTTAGTTGTTAGTTGTTAGTTGTTAGTTGTTAGTTGTTAGTTGTTAGTTGTTAGTTGTTAATTGTTTATTGTTAGTTGTTAGTTGTTAGTTGTTAGTTGTTAGTTGTTAGTTGTTAGTTGTTAGTTGTTAGTTGTTTTTTTCTTCAGTTGTTTACTGTCAGATGTGGCTTCAAATTTCATTCAACCTAGCTGCTACCTCATTGTTGACACAAACTTCAACAACGTTTACAAACTCGTCAAAGCACCTTCAATTATCCGCGCCGATCCATTATAAAGAAGCGCCCCTAAATGACGTCACGGTGGCAAATCGCTTCTTTTAAAGTTCAACCCCCGACCACGCTTCATTTAATCCGGTGTGAAAATAACTCTTGTTCCATAATTTAGTTTACGGTGTGTGCGACCAGGCAAGAACGAATTCTTCATTCTTCGCCAAAACTTGGCCGGTGGCGATTTTCTGGGAATTCCTTCGCATCATCGCGAGTCGATCATCGGCGATGAAAGAGGATTTATTTATGGTTTTATTTTTTTGTTTGTTGCACGGCCCTAGACCGTGTGACGCAAAACAACGCCAATTGCCGCATAGAAGCTTTTTTGTAATTATCCGCACATGTGCCGAAATTGAACATTGGGACATGAACTCTGTTCCCGGGAGGCGTAGCATAAAACACTGACCGAATAACCCTTTCGGAACTTGTTTGAACATAAATTTACCTGAATACCAACTTTTAAACTCATAAATGAGTCTTTCTGGGTCAGCGTGCATGTATTTTGAGTAGCAAACACAAAGCTGTGACTGCATTGACATAAACGTCAAACCATAAACAATTGTTGCCGGATCTTTCACCAGAAAAGCTGGGGAGAAAAATGTAAACAATGCACTCGAGTACACGGAAAAAAGTCAATTCTCGAAATCGTGAATTGTGTTCATGAATTTAAGAACCACGAAGGAATATATTCACGTTTGCAGCGCAAATGCACAATACTCATGAATAAATTCCTTCGTGGTTCTCAAATTCATGAACATAATTCACGATTACGGGAATTATTTTTTTTCTGTGTATTGGACACTGTCGGTCCTGTAGAAGAACACAGTGCCCAAAGGTTTGACACTTTTCGATTTGACACTACTAGGTCGATGACATAACCCTTCTTAGTTTACTCCCTCCAAATCATATGAATTTGTTTCCGGAAAAGAATTGCGGAGGAATTTTGGCGGTACAGCAATCCTTAATAACTGTAAAAAAACGTAAATATTATGATTGGTTTTCATGCCGAACATGGAAGTTTGACTTTGACAGGAAAGCAGATATTTTGACAGCATGCGGTCAAGTTGCTATAAAATCATCTTTCAGCAGCAGCCATTATGGCACCGCTGTCAAAGGTGGGTCATTAGCGGGTTAACGTTGGGCTAACGCGTCAGAATCGGATTAAAGACATTTTTTGCCAAGTCATCACCGCACGGGATAATTATTACGAAGGAAGCCTACAGCAATGAGCAACTACTTGTCGGTGCCGGGAGACTCATACGTCATCCGAACCCCACAAAGAATGAGAACCTGGAGGGGGTAGGACGCGCGGGCAATTGCCAAATTGACGCCGATTCTCGCTTGGGCACGAGGGTTTTGCATGATCAGGCGCTCGCGATGAGAGTGAAATTCTGCTATTTGAGACACGAATCACCTGACTTGGCGCAAATATTGGTCGAGATGAGTTGGGCGAATTTGACAGCTGGAAAATTTACGCCATAATTGACGCCACAGATTAGTTTGAAAACGATTATGGCAAACACGTGTTTGTAAACGTTCTTCAATAATTCTGTATAAAAGGTGTTGATAATACGAATGAGAACGCCATCTTTTTAAATGAGTTCTTAGATCTTAGAAAATGCGCAGAACTGTTACTATTTGAACATTGTTGAACTGTAAACTAGCATTTGTGGTTACAAGTATCACTGCAATAAACATAATAATTCCTACGAAGGCGACCTCTACACTCCATAAACCTTTTTTTAAGATCGATAGCCACAATAAAACTATTCGCAGGCACACACAAACCAAAAGTGCAGCTATCGAAAGAGTTAATTGTGCTCGAACCGCAAGTGCTTTGAAGTGTCAATGATCAGTGCAGTACGCAGTGCTGCCAGAAACCAATATGGCTGGTCGCGGATCGGTCACTAATTACCAGCACCTCAATCTTTCTGCATCTTCATCTTCTTTTTACCGACTTTCCAATTACGGGTCACAACAATGAGCCAAAACATCAATTGATCACTGCTTGAAACGATAAAATTGGCCTTGATTTAGCTTATTATGGTCAAAGAGCCACCAACAAAAAATAAAAGACGAAACTACACGTCAAAGCAAAACCATACACTGGAACCATGTGAAGCTCGAATCATCAATAGATTCCGCTCGGTTCGGCCATTTTCACGGTCAGGACCCTGGCGTTGCGGCCAAGACCGCCGCTGCGGTGCCATCCATCGCGGTCGCGACGGTTACCTAACTGACAATCGCGCCAGGCGAAGCTTTTTGTTGTCAGTTTCGTGTGTGGAACGGTGACTTTGGCGTAATCATTTTTTGTTGTATCTTTGAAAAATACAAAAAAGACATCATCATGCTTCCTTCTTGTCAGAACTTTCGGTACGTCAGACGACTTTAAAAATGTGTTGTAAAATTTAGCAGGATACCAATATTTGTAAACAATGTGAGAGCAATCAAGTGCTTAGGATAACGACAGAGATATTACAGAAAATATCATTTACTCATTGATGTCTTTTGAGATTTGGGAGAGATTTCCTTAATCGTGTTACGCTACGTCTCGCTTATGCTGCAGCATAAATAAATTTTGAGATTATTCATGCATTCATTGTTAGGGTAATAAAACCACATTGGTTGTCAAAGACTTTTTGTTTAGGTGTATCTTACACGCACATATAAAAGCTTTCAAAACAATGTAAATCATCCAAGATGCAATGTATACACACATCCTACATCCTGCTCGTTCCGGATGTAAACTTCAAGTGATGTGAGCAAAATATAAAAATAATATTATAAAATTGTTTTGCTTGGCCTTGAACTTGTTTTTCCCAATGGTTTTTCATAAGTTCTTGGAATAATTTGACAGTTTGACTGTAAAAGTTTGCCTTACCTAAATATTGTTTTAAATTGAACCGTCTTGAGTCAAGGTACATCAAAGGTCAATCAACGTTGCCCACAGGAAATTCCACAATAAAGATTTATAACATTATTAAGCTTATTCTTTGTTGTTTGTGTCAAAATCAAACTTAAAAATGGCGAACTGTTATACACTGCGTTCACGTACCCTGTAAAATCAAACTTTTAGTGCACAGTTTCAAGAATGGAACAAGTTATCAATGACTCTGTTTCATGTACTTTGAACTGACAGGTTGTAATCTGTTTTGATGTGATGCACAAATTGATTAATTGATAAATTGATAAATTGATCAATTGATAAATTAATAAATTGATAAATTGATAAATTGATAAATTGATAAATTGATAAATTGAGGATAAATTGATATCGAATAAATTGTTTGTAAAGTTACTCTTCTTAATTCAAATTGTGAACATTTTTCCCTCAACTTCTGTCAAATCACATAAAAACCCCTGATTGATTGCTCAATTTGACGTCAACAAAGCAAATTTTCAAATCACTGCTATCTATTACAAAAGCTGCACCATCACGCCATTCCGTTAAATGATCATTTATCGGATATTTAGAGAACTCAAACAACAAAAAATCTCATTACCGAATGCATTGAACCATTACGAAATGATCGCCGGCTTTTGTTTGGCAATTGTCAGCTCATTATATTGATTTGTTTACAATAAGTAGCCGGCAGAATCTGCCCACCTCATCGAGTTGCGGAAAGGTCAAGTATCGCGCGTCTCCATTAATTTGGTTACCGCATCGTAAGATTTTTTGAACCTTCGGAGGGGAAAACTTGACCGGAACAGGTCAAACTTTGAATGGCGTATGGGGTGGTACATGACCTGTTGAACAAGTACTCGAAAAAAGCTTCTGTTTAACTAGCTTTGGCTTTAGGAAAGATGAGAGTCTCATTTCAGGTTTGTTTTTGGACATTTGCTATCAAAACTCAGCCCGTTTCAAGTCTCCGACCTGCTGCTGAGTGATCGCTACATGCCCTAAGAATTTATTGCTACCGGCGACCAGGTTCATGGTGAACTTAAGCAAAAACAACTAGACTTCAACAGTTTTAAAAAATGGCCGCGGCACTTGACAAAGCCCCAGTGGAACCATTACTTAGGGCTCAGCTGCGGCTACCAGCTTTGAATAATTGAATAGTTATTACCTGGACGGAACGGAACTGATCTAAGAGAGTTGATGACCTCCACCGTCTCAAGTCTCCGTGTTGTTCCGAGGAGCGGTAATATTTTTTTATTGTGGTAGACAGGTGTAGTAGACGCGCGCGCGCATGATTGGTCAGTGAACTCTTTTCGGGAAGTACTTGTTCGGTAAGTACCCCCACAATTGAGGCAAATTGCGTCGTTGATGGTGTGTCACTTGAACTGCTAGCTGTTTACAAAAAAAAATATATAAACCGGTTTGTATCTATGTCAAAGAACTTTACAAGGATTTGCAAAGTTTAATGAAGGCAGTTGATAAGAGCAGACTAATTTCAAGTACCGTTGACAAGGGTGATGTTGATAGGTCATTGAGATTTTGATTTATGTAAAACAAAAACAGTAATTTCCGGGTCAGTGCAATACAATGATCCTGTAGAGGTTTGAGTAATTCCTCAAGTACCTATGCATTAACAAACTTCTTACATTTATTATTTTGGCTTCACGATCCACCTTCACGTATAAATGTTTATTCAGAAAAAAACTGAACATTTACATCGTTTTGCTTGATTTAACATTCACTTATGGCTAGGTCTATGAACAATTTTCTTTTAAAAAATAAGGCAATTAGCTTTTAAAACAGTTATAATTACTAAAAAGCAAACCCAAAGTTTAAAATGACTCGTACTCAATTTGAAGCTCGAATTTTATATGTAAACATGTAAAATAATTAAAATTTGCACAGCTTCTGTACGAAACTACATAAAAAAACGACGTTATTTGCTCCCGTTTAAAGTAATGTAACCGTACTATCAACTCAACATTGAACAAGGAGTCAATATTTACACAAAGTTTACTAACATTAGACCTTCAAAACACTGCTTTTTGAAAACATATTGAGCAGGTGCTAGCTGTTTGTCCTGTATAGAGATTTGCTTAGTTGAATTCTGACTTGTTTGAAGAGTTATGACTTTGTTTGCTTGTTCTTAGGTCTACGGAAATTATTTCTTTTAGGATAAATGCTAACAATTTTAATATCAATATCTGATAACAGTATTCTGACGACAAGAACTTCAAAATATTGATTTGAGCTACAAATGCTTTATAAAACAAATAATCAAAACGTTTTAAATCGATATGGCTAGGGTTAGTGAATTTTCACAATTGCACGGACAGCACAATATTTCATCCACAAAGTCTTCTTATCACAATTTTATCACTTATAAAGCGTTATGTACGTGTTTGAATGTGAAAGTGTGCACTTTAAAGGGTGCACAGCTACCAAAGAAGATGTTGTCTTCTTATTTTAAATTTGTCAAACTTACGGACCCTATCCTGCAACAATCTGATTGTAAAAATGGGTAAACTTTGTTGTACATGATTCTGTAGACAGTACTTTAGGGGATGAAACAAAAATTATATCTATAGTTCCCGTAGTTTGTAATATACTTACATATCTTTAGCACAAACCTTTGCGCAAAAAGCTCTGGTTGATGTGCTCCGTTAAGGTGAAGCCGTTGATCATTTTCAAAGATAATTGAATTTCTGCACCAAAATGAATCGGCATGTGCCAGTTGTTGCCTTCTTGGTGCTACTGAAAAAATTTTTGGTCTAAATCAAATGTGTTTAAAAATTTATAGAATTTTGTGGTACAATCATTGACGTCCTAGTTGGCAATCATTGATTAATGACGATTTCCATAACTTTGCAAGGAATGAGATAATCGTTACCAAAAGGAATCAGCATGTGTAGGGCACTATTCTTAACAACTTGTAGAAGAAATTTTGTAAAAATATTGATAGTGACGCAAAATGTATATCTTTGAACGAAAAATCATGGCAATGATGGAAGTGTTAACGTTAAAACAATTTTGTTTACATCTTTTATTAAGAAATCAATTCTTATGGCCATTACGCACCTCCCAAGAAAAGGGGTAAAAAAATGGCTTTACGAACAGCAGAACAAATGAGAGGGAACGATTTCTGGCTTCGTCATGCACACGGGATATGTTTTTCGAATCTTCACTCCAAATGTCAGCCAATTTGGTCCATCCCATCTCGAGATATCGTTTAGAGAAAAGTTTGACAGTTCGCTTAGCCCATTGAAAAAAATGATCATTAAAAATGATTCATGAGTTTAATCATGAAATGTCTTCATGAAACTTTCAGGTGTAATTTTCAATTATCTTTTATGTGGATATCTTTGGTTCGATGGGCTCCGTAGGAATTGGAAATTGCAAAGCATAAACAAAATAAAATTTTCAATTTTTGTAATCTATATATATATAATTTGACGGTTTTGTTCGAACGCGAATCAGTTTAATACGGAGCGTAGGATCTAGGTGCTCTTTGTTGCGTTGGGTTCGTATAATCCCAAGGAAGGTTTATATGCTGAAAAATTGCCACTTTGGCCACTCTGGGACCGATTCCGGAGCATCTGCAGATTGTATGGGAAAAGTTGCGTAAAATAAAATGTTGATCACAGGAGGCTGAATTAGCAAAAACGTTAAAAACGCAACAAACGAAAAAAGGCAGAACGAAGTTTGTCAGGTAATGGCCTATCTACAATCACTTAGCTTAGAAAATTTCACTTAGCTTAGGAATTTGAATCAATGGAAATGAAGCCGAGCTTCTACAATGGAAAAGTAATCAAATTAGAAACTGACGTATGGTTTGAAAAATTTCAAAATCTACGGTAAGTTGACGTTTCAATATCAAAGGTAAACAAACAACTGCATAGCAACGTATATCAGTCCAGCAAAATTTCTAAGTTGATTGTGGATGACGGCCGTAAGTTGCGTACTTTCCTAAGTAACTACTTTACTTAGATGTTCTAAGCTAAGTGATTGTAGATAGCCCATAAGGCTTGTACATTATATGTTTGCTTCTTGAATTTTTGCTAAAACTTGTCAGACTCAAATGTCTGCCTCAACCTAGTTAACTTTCCTTTTCCGTTTACAGTACAAATCCATTAGAAGTCACGATTAGATAGTACTAAAATCCAAACCAGAGCGACTGGTGGATAATTTTGGGATCGATGTCACCTTTATTTGCCTTTGATATTGGTTAGGTGCCGAAAATTAGAAAGTAAACCGGGAATAACCAAACGTTGCAAAGCATTATCTCGGGACGCAGTAAGCCTTTAAAATCAATATTGCAATATTTGCGCAAATAACTTGCAGATATTCTGAGTGGTTGACAAAATTCAAAACCTTTCAAAGCTTCAATTGCCGTGCAACGTTCAAAGTCCAGACCCGTCAAATTGGTGGGAAAGGTAATCAAATCCGTATTGGATGCACTATCTGCGATCTATCGGACCGCGCTCTGGACTCACAATCCAGAGGTCACCGGTTCGAATGCCGCGGCGGGCGCTCTAAAAATTCTTTGTTTAAATATGGGTATTCGGCGCCGTCGCTCCGTGCCATACTTTCATATATGTACCGATGTACCTTTATGTACCGTATATGCAGTAAATACAGTTTACAATGTACGGAGCACATAGAGCTACATTGGCTTTGATCGTCCAGTTATCACAGCGGCGAGTTGGCCGTGCGAGTTGGGGCGCGGACTTAGTAAGCTAGATATAACTGTCGCCGGCTTGATATTTTTTTAGGATTACAGATATTTTTTCCTAGCGTCTGCCAGATGTAAATTTACACATTATTAGAGGCAAAATTAAAGCTTTTTTCTGACATAAAAGATGTACCCCTTTTTAGATGTAATTTTACCATGTTTTTTTTTTCTACTGTGTACACCTAGGAGCCCAGGGTGGTGAAGTCCTTGTAGATAAAAGGAAGACACTAGTGGCTGGTACTGGTAATGGTGGCCGACAACTGTAAAGTCAACTTCGAGTCATCTTTGTCAAATATGTTACAGTGGACTCTCGCGTTGTCAATATTGAAACTCAAAGCATGCTTCTTGAAGGGACTGAACAAATTATTAACAGCTTGAGCAATATTTATTGATATCGAGAAGATCGACATCCAGAATTCGCTGTAATTTCCTATGCTTGAATCAGCTTGAACAGAAAACGATCTTGCTTTTAAAACTCATCTTACCTTACTTAGTTTACATTGTTAATCATGTCAAATTATGCTAAAGGTAAGGTATCTGTCAAGCAAAGTCAAAAAATCCAATTACACTATTATCCGGGGATAATCATCCTTCCAGAACACTCAACACCGAATCGAAAACTGCGCACCTTCACCCGGAACTCAAATTTACGACACATATGACCGAAATTGTGGTCACCGTTCCGGTTCTTCCGCCACGGAAAGTGCCTTCCCCTGCCGTCATCATCAACAACAACAACAAACCAATTGACGAAGCCGGGGACCTCTTTGTTTACCGAGAAGATCGCGCGATCATCACCACCAGAAGTATGCGTAGCCGCAATGTCATTAAATCTCTTGAGCAGCAGCAGCAGCAGCAGGCCATTCAGTAAGTCAAGTACTAGAGTCCATGGCATGCTTGTCTGAGTTTGAGAATCGAATGTTTTTCCGGTGGGTTTTAATGAGACAAGTAATTGCACACACGATCCATGCGAGATTGTGACTCTTTTTTTATTACTTCTTTTGTACTCTTTTTTTGACCGGTTTAAGGTGAACAATCTAAAAGGACCTAACACGATTTGTAAACGAACAACGCTTATGTGTGATGCACCGTTTGTTTACAAATCGTTTTAGGTTCGTTCACAATGTTGACACTGAGATGATCCTCTTTGATTGCCGCATTGACACGCGTTCCGCGCCGTTGAGGACACCTCATTTTGCTTTCAGCGCAGTTCTTTTAGAAGAATTGCTATCAGTTTGTTTTTTTATTTTTATTTTAAGGATATTTGTTGAAGTAAGATTTCGTCTATGTGTCATAAAGAGGTCAAACTCGTTAGATTTTAAACT
The DNA here is from genome assembly GCF_016801865.2 of Culex pipiens pallens. Lineage (NCBI taxonomy): Eukaryota > Metazoa > Arthropoda > Insecta > Diptera > Culicidae > Culex > Culex pipiens. The sequence goes on along the minus strand of NC_068937.1, from coordinate 100,646,782 downwards.
GTCCCATAATATTGTATGTAATAACATTTTATGAGAAATGTCCAAGTTCAACTCTCGACTTTTGACGAAGAACTTCGTCTTAGGGCTCTATACGGGGTAGCAATCCAAAATTTCGCGAAGCGAAATGAAACCGAAAAATGAAACACCTTCCCCAAGCAGAGGGGAAAATCACAGAAGCAGTGCGGTTTTGATATAAATATAAACGCCACTCCCTCCACAGCATTAGTTTAGTCAGTGGTCTACCACCGAAGCGAGAGGAGCTCAGCTCTTCTCGCGATTGCCAGCCTTCTCTCTTCCCTACAAAACCACGGGAAATTTGAAGGCAGGCTTCAGTCGGTGGTCTACCACCGAAGCGAGAGGAGCTCAGCTCCACTCGCAAGCGCTGCCAAGCGGAACCATGAGTTGGGGCAATATGAGTATCAAACTTTAGGGATTTTGATACTGGACATGAAATTTGACATTTTGGCAGTAGTGGCCACCACCTGTAGTGGCCAGAGGCCCCGGGGATGTTCCGATAAGGGGACATTTGCGGAACCATTAGAGTATGGGCAATATGGGTATCAAACTTTAGGGATTTTGATACTGGACATGAAATTTGACATTTTGGCAGTAGTGGCCACCACCTGTAGTGGCCGGAGGCCCCGGGGATGTTCCGATAAGGGGACATTTGCGGAACCATAAGAGTTGGGGCAATATGGGTATCAAACTTTAGGGATTTTGATACTGGACATGAAATTTGACATTTTGGGAGTAGTGGCCACCACCTGGAGTGGCCGGAGGCCCCGGGGATGTTCCGATAAGGGGACATTTGCGGAACCATAAGAGTTGGGGCAATATGGGTATCAAACTTTAGGGATTTTGATACTGGACATGAAATTTGACATTTTGGCAGTAGTGGCCACCACCTGGAGTGGCCGGAGGCCCCGGGGATGTTCCGATATGGGGACATTTGCGGAACCATTAGAGTATGGGCAATATGGGTATCAAACTTTAGGGATTTTGATACTGGACATGAAATTTGACATTTTGGCAGTAGTGGCCACCACCTGTAGTGGCCGGAGGCCCCGGGGATGTTCCGATAAGGGGACATTTGCGGAACCATAAGAGTTGGGGCAATATGGGTATCAAACTTTTGGGATTTTGATACTGGACATGAAATTTGACATTTTGGCAGTAGTGGCCACCACCTGGAGTGGCCGGAGGCCCCGGGGATGTTCCGATAAGGGGACATTTGCGGAACCATTAGAGTATGGGCATTATGGGTATCAAACTTTAGGGATTTTGATACTGGACATGAAATTTGACATTTTGGCAGTAGTGGCCACCACCTGGAGTGGCCGGAGGCCCCGGGGATGTCCCGATAAGGGGACATTTGCGGAACCATAAGAGTTGGGGCAATATGGGTATCAAACTTTAGGGATTTTGATACTGGACATGAAATTTTACCTTTTAGCAGTAGTGGCCACCACCTGTAGTGGCCGGAGGCCCCGGGGATGTTCCGATAAGGGGACATTTGCGGAACCATTAGAGTATGGGCAATATGGGTATCAAACTTTAGGGATTTTGATACTGGACATGAAATTTGACATTTTGGCAGTAGTGGCCACCACCTGTAGTGGCCGGAGGCCCCGGGGATGTTCCGATAAGGGGACATTTGCGGAACCATAAGAGTTGGGGCAATATGGGTATCAAACTTTAGGGATTTTGATACTGGACATGAAATTTTACCTTTTAGCAGTAGTGGCCACCACCTGTAGTGGCCAGAGGCCCCGGGGATGTTCCGATAAGGGGACATTTGCGGAACCATAAGAGTTGGGGCAATATGGGTATCAAACTTTAGGGATTTTGATACTGGACATGGAATTTGACATTTTGGCAGTAGTGGCCACCACCTGGAGGACGTCAGGAGCAGATGGCTTGGTGGCCCGGTAGCAGACGGTCTGGACGCCCGGGAGCAGATGGCCTGGAGGCAGGGTGCATGGCCTGAAGGATGGCTGCTGCCAAAAAACCGACCGCCGCCAAGAAAATCGCCGTGGCCAACATATTTAAATGTACGTTGCACTTGCCAACGCCTCAATTCTTGAGGGCTGTCCAGGCCCGACCAATAAATAATAAGAGCCCTTTTCAGGTCTAAAATCGATCACGAAAGAGTTTATTGCTTAAATCATCCTGCACATGCTTAGTTTAACGTGAGTTACTCACGTACTCATACTCACATACATGAAAATACTTAAACGTCATTCAACGCGTAGAAGTCTGGAGCAACATTCAAAAGATGCGATACGACATTGCATTACACGTTTTAGAATGAGAAGAAGACCGTTTCCGCACTTTCAAATGTCGTTTAAGAACACACACACACACACACACACACACACACACACACACATGCATGTCCCCAACAATTGTTTTGCAAGCAGAGAAAACTAAACTTTTCGACAATCAGCAAACGTCACGGTTTGGCGTTTGCTTCGAAAACACATTTTTTACCGTTGAGGAATGAGACAACTCTTTCGTTATGAATTTGTTGGCCCTGAAAAGGGCCGTTTGTTTCAGAGAAAAGGAACATTCTTCCGGATGCGCCGAGCCAGTTTTGATCGTAGCATCGCATCACGGCTGAATTCTAAAAGCGCTTGTCCATCCTGAAGTGCTGGGCAATCTCACGCAACAGCCGCTGGAAGGGCAACATTTCCGTGGACTTTTGGTAGCGACGGACGATATCGTTAGGCTTCTGCACATCTCCGGTGGCCAGCGCACCCTTTGGGGCTGCTATCGATGCCAGCTGCTGCCGCGGGGTCTTTCCTCAGGTGATGCAGCTATTTTTTCTGCTACTGCTTATGCTGGTGTCGCTGCTACTGATGTTTCCTCGATCAGAGTTGAACAGGGAATGGGGAAAAAATACTGAAACGCACTTTTATAACTTCGCGCAGACGCGAGAGGCCTTCCCCTTCCAGCGAGAGAGTGAGAGAGAAACTTTCCGAAGGAAAGTTGGGGAGGTAGAGAGGAAACAATATATAAGAAAGTGGCAGGTCTGATTTTTCTCATTCAACCAACAACTTTCGAACGATCATCTTACTGACGGAGCAAATTCTTCAGTGGACTGGACGCGGCTAGGGAGGCAAAGGAGGCGCCAAGCAGAAAAGCAGCAACAATGGAAAACGGGCCAGTCGAAGCAACGCAGACGGAAATCCAACACAGCTTTGTGCGCTGTTTAGAGGAAGCCGACGATTTCTGGATACGTTCAATTCCGTCGATTTTCCTTGGGTTCATTAGACCTTTTGGAAACAGGCGGTTTACCCGCAGACGGCAGATTGAGCGAAGCTGTGGCTGCAAGTAGGAGGGAGGCAGCAAATTGAAACAAA
>NC_068937.1:100621222-100643320 GCF_016801865.2 Culex pipiens pallens | reverse complement strand
GTCTCTCCGTGTGTTGTTTGGCTATTTTTTGTTGGTTTCGGATAGACACAGAACTACACAAATCGTGCATCGTTTTCCATTTTTCAAGCTTTTGAGTGTTCTAAAAACTGCTGTCCCTATTCAAACTTTAGTCCCGAATCGCCCCAGATGAGGTAACGATGTGGTGATATCCCATATCAGGGTTGCCAGATTTTAAATGTTTATAACTTACTGGAAGGATCTTTTAAAAACATTTAGTACCGATGTACAACAACTGACCCAAAAAACATTGAAATTTCTAGGAAACTTACCTATTTTACTTTACTTAGATCAGTGGTTCTCAACCTTTTTCAATCCATTCCCCCCTTGGCTTATTTTCAAGAACTTCATTCCCCCTTCAATTTTCAATGCTAAACCTCTTGAAAATATTGTTCAAATAATCTTTTACTAACCGTTACTGTATGAAGAAAATGTAAATACTCACAGTATCATTTCATACAAATCCAGCTACTCTTGTTTAATATTTAATTCGATATTCAGCAAAACGTCACAGAAATCAATCTTTGTTGATCTTTTTATCAAAGAAAAAATAAACTAAGAGGATAAAATACCTCACAAATATTGTTATTTACAAAAGCTACTCAAGTTAAATTTAATTTTCAAAGAATCAGTTCATGTTAGGAGAAAAATTTTAACAGCCAAAAATTTTAAGAAAGGTCTGTTACAATAAATTATGGACAGCTCTTGACCGAAAAACTCTAGAAATTATTTAAAACGCACAGCTCATGTTTGAAAGAATGTTAATACTCGAAAGAATACTGTATCAATTAAATAGTATGTATGTACATCTCTTTTATAGAAACTAGAACAAAAATATTCAAGACATGCTAATGTTTAAATCAATATGGACATTAAGGGAAATTTATTTAAGAAAGCCTTTTTGTCAATGAACTGCAAATATTAGAGAGAATGAACAAACTCATAAAAGTGAAAAATAATTTCTTCAAATATAAACAGGTCATTTAAGAGCGAGTCCACGAACAGGGCATACCCCTTTGTATGGGACGTCGTTTGGACATCACCAATCTGCCTGAAATGTTAAGGGATTGTTTTTACATATAAAACTAGCATCTGGTCAAGATATGAGCACTCTAGGCCAACGGGAAGTGGGGCAAATCGGGACACAAAGTTTGAAGGTTCAAAAAAGTCAAAAATCTTAAAAAGGCTATAACTTAGGCAAAATTCACTTTAATTTCAAAATTCAAAATGCATCTGAAAGTGCTTAAAAATGCAACAAAATGCAGGGAGAAGCATCCCAATTGGTTAAATCTAAAGGGAGTTATTGGCATTTTAGTGAAAAAATCGCATAATTTTCAATTTCAAATAAAAAAGTGTTCCATCCAGATATCAACTCGGTTCGACCTGCAGCTTGTAAGGGACATCTGGGACTACCATCTGAGACTGAGAACGCTTTGGGTAAGGCAGTTTTACATATTAAATAGACCTTTTACTTTTAGTGAATTTTTCGGTTGTAAATTTTAAATTGTAATTTCATCATATTCGTGTTCCTGAGACAATTTCACAATAGAAAATGCATAAAAATGTTTATTTTCATCCATTTTAACCCTTCAAAAAATGAATGTTAAAAAAAATCTTCAAATCACATTTAATGAAAATCAAGTTCGTTTCCAAGGATACGAGATGACGCCAGAAAAAAAGCAGAAAAACAGCATCAAAATTTCGAATGAAGTTCCAGAGAAAAAATAACGTCGGACAGTTTCCCCTTAACTACACTTGCGCAATATAAAATTGCGATTGACAGCTAAAAAACATGCGAGAAACCTCGGCTTACTTTGATCATTTTTATGGATATTTAAAATTCCAGCAGTGTTTGGCACTGTTTGACTAGTCGCAATAGTGCGATCGATAGCAATAATTTGGCAATAATTCAGTGCAATGTCTAAGTAAGTAGGATTTTCGCAATTAAATTTTAAAAAATGGCACGTTCTCGGGAAAATTGCTCTAAGGGTATATTCCTACCATTCCTGCTGTAATGGGACTCTTTTTCAACGTTTTAAAAATTCTGACTTATAAAAATCTAAACAAAGATTTTTAAATGTTAATTTAAGATAAACAAGCGTGTAAACGAGCTAGGGGAACAGCATCTAATTCCAGCGTTTCTCAAATGTTGCCATATCAGCATTTTGGCATTCAATTACAGCTCATTAAAAGCGTTTTCAACTGGAATCGAGTAATAAATAGCTCAACAAGAAGTGAGCAAGCAAGTTTCTATCAAAAGTTTAAAAAAAATAGTTGTTTAAATCGTGAAAATCAGCAAGTTGGATGGAGTTAGGAGCAAGTGCTTAACCTGCCAAACATACGAGAATTGAATTCAAAGTGGCCGTGGTGAGTTTTCCACAGTTCAAATTCACTGTTAAATTGCTGATTCGGTTGCTTAGTAATGGGAAAGCTAGTGTAATGGAAAGCAGGACCCTATCAGACACCTTAGGGAAGGCGTTAATATTAACATTTACATGTTAACATTAAGTTAAGATATAGCCACTGAATCCACTTAGTAAATGCGACCCGATACTCTTCATAAGTCATGGGAAAAATCTGCATTTCTCCCGGACCTTCTCGAGGATTTGACGCAAATTGAATATCCCACAGGATTCGGGATCAGGTTTCGTAAGCTAAGGTGAGGGTTGCAGATTTCCCGATCTTCAGCTCCATCCTCCCCCTGTTTGAAAAATGTCGCACGTCGTACGAGTTGTCGCACGGGTTTGATTTTACCGTTTCGAGATCTATTGGTCGAAAGGACGACAAACGAACGACAAACACTCGACATGCTCGACATAGTTTTTTTCCATCGATTTTCCTTTAATTTGACGTCGATTATCGTCGACGCAAACCAGTTTGACAGCTCTCTTTAGTTGATCTTGTTCGGACTTGATTGGAACCAAATCGAACCAGTTGTCGTTGCTTTTGGTCTTTCGGAGGATTTTGGACGGTTAATAATAGGTAAGTTGTGTTCTAGGTTGAAATACTATTTCTGCCGGAGTGGACGAGAGACCGAATCAAAGTGTCTTGTATTCCAGATTTCGGTCTTCGTGGCGATGGAGGAGAAGGAGGACGGGAAATATGATTTACCCGGCGGGCCATTCCGGAAGACGGGACGGGAAGGAACCGGTTCGCGATCGAAGAAGCGTTTGGTGTTGGGTGTTTTACTTTCCGCGGGAGGTTGCGAAGCAATGGAACTGGTGAGTCATGTTTTAGAAACGGTGGAGGAGATGTGCTGCACAGAAGAAAAAAAATGATGGTAATATTCATCAGGAAATGGTGACAGATTTTGTGTCGAAAAAAATGTGTAATGTTGCATCAGGAATTGGTGAATATTTATCAGTTTTTGATGAATATTCATGAAGTTCACATTTTTACACATTTTTTATGTAATATTACTCAAAAAAGAGGTAATATTCAACCTACCAAATTTTCAACATCCCAAAACTTAACTTTTTTTCTGTGTGGAAGAGCGATCGGACGATCGAAATTAAAATAGGATGATGGTAGTGTGTGTTTCTGTGAAATTGCATTAAATTTAAAACCTCAAAACATCACAAATTCTTAAATTTTGAATGGAATGATTCCAAACAGAGTTTTTTATTCCTAATTTAAAATTCTAGCATTCCAGAACTTTAAAATGCAAGAATTCGATAATTCCAAATTTATTAAATTTCTTGATAATGTACAAATAGTTAGTATTCTTAAATTCTAGAATTTAATGATTCTTTAAATTCACAAAATATGAAAAAATATGAAATTCTATAATACTTAAATTCTGAAATTGAAAATCTAAAATACCATTATTCTTCAATTCTTAAATACTAAAATTGTTGAATTCTAACATTATAAAATTATTAAATTTCCAAAATTCCTCAATTCCTGAAATTCTTAAATTCCCAAAAAATCCCAAAATTTCTAAAATTCCCAAAATTCTTAAATTCAAAAAAAAAAAACAAAATTCCGTTCTTTGGAGTTGAAATTTTGTATTCAAAAAATCAAAAAAATATGAATAATCTGAAAAATCTAGAATTAAATTCATAACTCAAAATTTAAAAAAAATCTGAAAAATTCTAAATAATCTAGAATTTTAAAAATAAAAAAAAATTGGAATAATTAATTATTTTTTAAATTCTGAACATTTAAAAGAAATAAAAAAATCACATATTTAAAGAATTTTAGGGATTATACCATGCTAAAAATTTAGAAATTCGGAATTTTAGAAATATCACGACATGAACTAAATCGTCGCTTGTGTGCTATCTTGTGACACGTTTACTGTAAAAAGATAGGACGTGTCACAAGATAGCACATAAGTACGAAATGATTTGATTATTTAAACGATTTAAAGTTTCAGAATTTTAGAAAATACTTTAATTAGAATTTCAGAATTATAATAAAATATTTTTTTATGATTTTCGAATTATAGAACTATAGAATTTTAGAAGTTTAGAATTTTAGAATTTTAGAATTTAAGAATTTTAGAATATTAGAATTTTAGAATTTTTAGAATTTTAGAATTTTAGATTTTGTATTTTTTTAATTTTTGAATTTTAAATTATTTTGATTACTTTTTTAATGTTTTGATTTTTGTTAAATGTAAGAATTTTAGAATGGTATTTTTAAATTCGTAATATTCAATAGTTTCTTAAATTATTACATTCTGTAATCCTTAAAAATCTTCAAAAATGTATAGTTACATGGGGTGTAGCGGGTGAGATTGGGTCATACAAATTTCAGCATTTTTGTATGACAAAATCTCACCCCAGACTCAATGTCACCCCTGATGACGGTTAATAAATTATTTCAAAAAATTTTGAATTTCATAAAAATTAAAATCTTAAAATTCAAACATAAAAACATAATTTTTTAGCACTCTTAAATTTTTCAAAATTTTTTAATTCGTTTTATACGTTTTTAAATTTTTAGATGTATTCATCTTTATTTATTTTTTTATATGTTTAAACTTTTGAAAACTCAGCATTTTTTATTTTTTAGGATTCAAAATTTAGTTTTTTGAAATATATTATCTTGAAATTTTCATATTATTATTAATCAAATCTGAATTTTATTTATACAAACATATTTCAATCAGATCCTGCCAGAAACCATGCGTCCACGTGTGGTCCTGCGTTGCATCCGTAGAACCCACGAAAGCAGCCACGTTGTTTCGTCACGTACTCCACAAAACCCACATTGTCTCGTACTCCGGTTGCCATCAATCCGTCGGAGATCAAGATTTTGGCTTCGCATCCGTGTACAACTTTGATCAGCTCGTCGGGGATCAAAAGTCCAGCATGACCAAAATGCTGCCACGGCCGCCTCAGGAGAACACCAACATCCAAGCCGGAAGCTGCTGTCAAGGAAAATCCCCAGCGAAATCGTCCGAAAGAAGACAATTTTGAGAAGATTCTACGATCCGGAAGTTTAATTGAGTGAAAAAGTGAATATTTTATTGAAATTTTGTGCGTTTGAATAAAAAAAAATAAAAATAAAAACAAAACAACATTTTTTTAACTGCAACATAACCTAAAAACCTGAAAAAACAGCACACGACAAAGGCACGACAACCTAAATAACAAAACCGTGCGACGTCGGTCAAATGTCGTACGACAATGTCGAACAATTTCGATGATCGATCGCACGACAAATACGACATTTTGGTGCAAAAACGTATGACATTCGTGCGAATGTCGCACGACATTGTCGTGCGACGTCGTACGATTGCACGAACGACAAACGACGGACGTCCGACGGACTTTTCAGTCAGGGCCAGCGTAGGTGGCAGGGATGCCACATTTGAAGATTTTCGAGCACTGGCTCAATGCTCAAACGTATTATTTTGCCATGTTATTCGATGATTTTTAATTAAATGAATTACTCACGAAAAAGATAACAATGTTTTGCTTCTTTTGTCAAAAACAGATCTGTTAAATATTTTTTGCCATCAAGTTAAACTCATTTGCGTTTTTGTGATGTGCCCGAAATCTTCAAAATCTGGCATGCCTACTAGGTGGGTTCACAGCAGTTCCATCGTCTTTAACGTTTATCCAACCCTCTCGTGTCTCACCGTTCACCAGCTTCTGAAAGAGGTTCTTCCAACTGGCCGCTATAGCGTTGTCTCATCTGTCAACAGGTTACCTTCTCGGTCGTTGCACATTTTTTACAGGTGTGTGATTGTCAAATTTCTAATAATTTAAAAATTAAGTGTTGCAAGATTGTTGAGGTCGAGCGATACGCAGATCGAAAACCTTAAGGTCGAATTAACAAATTCCGATTTCTAACACTTCCTCACCATAACTTTGGCTGTGTGTGCCCATCTCCACGAATCTCACTATCACGCCGTTTATTCTTCCGTCGTCAAATTCGTCTAATCTCCATCGTGTCGGAACGCGACAAACCACACATGAGACAAGAAAAAAAAAGTTGAGAAAAAGCTTCGGATGCTCCGAAAGTCCTTGTATCGGTGACTCGGCAAACAAGAGACTTTTCGGAGTCAACCACAAAGAAGAGTTCGGAGCCGAGAGTCTTCCGAGAGGCTAGTTTTAATCACTGAAAAACAACAAAAAAACGCGCTTGTTTGTCTGTCTGCTCTGCCAAACAATAGAGCTTTATGACGTTTCGCGTACACACACTAGCGCACCATTTGATTTTGCTGGCCGGACAAAATTTAACCTCAATCTTTTTCGTGTACGTACACGCAATACATGCGCACGTAGATAACTCTATTGATATCGGCTCCCCGCACATACACACAAACATAACTTAACTCATTCAAGCTTAACATACTCGAAAGAGCCTCTGAAAGAGCAGAGAGAGCAGAACTCGTGTTCTGAGGTGTGTGCACGCGCGCGAGTGAGCGAGACGGAACGTCTGCGAGAGTCGAGGCGCGTGCGAGCGGGACGGAACACCGCCGGAGTGGGGGAATTGTGTAAAACCGTGCAAAAATCTAGAGGAAGCTTCAGTTACATTCATACGTTTACTTAAGATCGGTTCGGTTCCTGAAGTCCTGTTCGTAGGCTCAGTCAGTCCCCGCGTGTATCATCGTGTTCGCGCCCTTTTGTGTCCGCCCCTTAAAAGTTAAGACCAAATTCAAGGTTAGATCCCACCCCGTAACAAAGTGCGTGAACTCGCGTGTTCCGCGACTACCGGATTTCCGGAAGCGTCCCGTCCCGTTGATATTTAGCCGGAGTGTTGTGATCTTCCTTCTTTTCCCCTCGTGAAAAGAAGTGTTTGCTCCCAGTCCCAACCTTTGTTGTCGTTGTTGTTGTCAAACAACGAGAGTCGTTCGACGTCGAAATCGAAGGATATTCTGCCACAAGTGCGTGGGAGGTTCCCCCCCCCCTTCGATAGTGAGTGTGTGTTCCGTGATTTTGTGGTCCCGCAAAGTCTTGCTCAATCAAAACAGGATTCGACGAAAACGTGTGTGAGAGAGAGTGTGCAGAAATAGAAAACTCAAGAGTTCCAGGAGTGCTGTGTGCTACGCATTTCCGCGCGTCAAGGATAATTACATAATTTAGTGAAGGAGGAGGAGAAAAAAAAGTTCCAGCATCCTTGCCAGGAGCTTGTTAGTAGAAGCAGCAGCACCGTATCCTAAGGCCCACTCTAACAGGTAGGTCCAAATGAGAGAAAAAGCGGAAGTGAGTTTGTGTGTGGGGTGGACCCTTAAGCGTCCAGCGTTGCCAGAGACTGATTGCCCAAGATTGATTCGAGTGTGAAGTGGACCCTTAAGCGATAGCCTTCTCAAGTTGTCAAAACAAAATTTTTAAATTTACAAACTGTACCTACACTTTCTTGCCCTGATAAAAAGTCCTTGAAAAGTCCGACGAACATGAAATCGTAGCCGAATAAAATTACAATTACAATTTTGACGAATTCATAAATTTTTTGAAGACTTTAAGTAAAATTTAAAAAAAACATCCTCAAACAGGTTTTTAGGACATTCTTAAGGACACGCAGAACAAAAATACAATTCAGTTTGAAAACCTTTTTTGAGTTCAAGCTCATATTGGATATAATACTTTAGACAACCTGATGAAACTTCAGCTAATTTTGACATCTCCTTCCAAATTTTAAACTTCAGAATTTTATAAAGCATAAGCATAAGCATTGGTGAAATTGTCAACCTCAGAATTTTATGTGCAGAAAGTACCGGGTAATCTGAATAATAACACAAAGTGACTTAAAGTGAGTTTTTTTTCCAAATATCTTCATTCAATGCACAAATATAAAACAATTTGAATAAATAAAATAAATGTGATCAGTTAATAATAATATGAAAAGTACAACAAAGATGAAGAGCATTAAGCCATACCACTTAACATTTAAAAGAAATGTTATTAATAAAAGAAATCTCAATAAAGATATATTCAGATAAATTTCAATAAAGATATATTCAATTCAATTTAATTTCTAATAACTCATAGTGCCATTGCTGAATTTAGTTGTGTGTGCATTTCGATTCATTTTTGTGTGTACTTTTTTCAAGCATTGAAAAAATATGCAGAAATCGTTTTTTTTTCTCAACAATTTAAAATTGATAAAATGTTGAGCAACATTTGAAAAGGGTGCATAAACATTTTGTCTCTCTGCCACCCCCCCCCCCCCCCACTTCAAAATTTCTCCAAAATATTGCCAAATTTTTTTTTTTTAACAATCCATTGTAAACTGTTGTAAATAAGTTGATTACGATTTTTTTTGCATAATCGGAATAAGGTTTTAGGAAAAAAGAATTTTCACATATTTATTGATTTTTATTTAAAATTCTTTACTGTGATAATGGGTAAAGCATTTTTTAATATTTTTTTTATTTCGAAAAAATTTATTTGAAATTGGAGTAACCGAGGGTCAAATACATGAAGTAAAATTTGTGTTTACCTTATGCACATTTCATTATAGTTTCAGTTTATAAGCTTAAGGCAAAAATCTATTTATCAAAATTGGTCAACATTTTTAGATTGTTCAAAAATTTTAAATATTTTTTTTTCTTAATAATTTTGTGTATCAAAAAAATCAAGAAAACTGCTACTTTCTGTTAAAGGTTCAGTATGAATATAGACATAATGTAAAATTAAATTTTCAGACAAAATGATCAAATTATTTACTTGTCAAAGTGGTTATGAAAAAAATAACGTAAATAATATGGCTACTTAGAAAACTCTGGAGCAACATTTGAAAGCTCTTACGGCCTTACATTACACGCGTTTAAATGGGAGGAAATCCGTAAGAGCAATGTCGTACCACGTCGTACCGCCCCTTTCAAAAGTTGCTCCAGAACTTAAGTATATATTTATTAATTCCATTTTTTCTTTTTACAAAGTTCAATCTGTTTTGTTTCATTATTGAATTTTATGAATAATAAAGCAATGACTGATTCAAAAATATTATGGGATGATTTCAGTTTTTTTTAAATACAGTCAAGACTCGATTATCCGAAGTGAAATTTTTCAAAGACTCGATTATCCGAATTGAAATTTTTACAAGGCCCTTGAATAATTGAGTCTGGAATTGTATTGATTTTTTTTACAATAAGTCAATTACTAATTTTTAAGCCTCGGTTTTGTTTTACTTTTTTATAAATAAATAAAATTAAATGTCAAATACCGTCATCTGGGGGGAACTGTGATAACTATTATATTAAATTATTATAATAATATTTTTGCACAAAATTTTGATTTTTTTTTATCGGTTTCTGTTTAGACACAGAACATCAAAATAAGTACATCGATTTACAACTTTGAAGATTTCAAGTGCTTTAAAATGCTGTTCCTGTTAAGACTGTAGTCTCGATTCGCCCCAGTTGAAAGTTATTTAACTAAATTGACCAGTACAAATTTCGATGCTGTCCGAATAACTATGGACAAAACATAAATGTAGTGGACTCCACCTCAAAACCCAACATTGACATAAAATTTCAACCTCAACTTGATGTGATCTTAATAGGGTCCTAAGGCTCTATGTAAATTTTTATGTTCAACGGTAAAAAAACGATTAAAAACCATTAATTATCACATTTTTTTTATATTAATGCAAAAAAAAATGACAAGACAACATTATTTCGATGGATCAACTATGGTCCCCTTGGAACGAGCTGTCGTTGGTCGTACAAAGGGTCATTGTACTCAGAAAAATAAGCTTTATCGTTGTGAACAATAATATCACAAATTTAAGCTTCATTTTAAGACCCAATTATAACAATATTTAGCTAAGTTATAAACTTTCTTACATATACTTTTTAAATATTTCTTTAGTTTAGTTTTTATTCTAATGTTAGTGTTTTTGTTTCAATTATCTTTGAACGTTATTATCTGCAAATCAGCTTTTCACCATAAGATTAAATTATTAGAGCTTGTGTTCCAATATATTATTTTAAATCATAATTTAGGTCCTCAAGTTTTGTACAACAGAAAATCTGTGCAAACCTATATCGATTTAAACAAGAGATCCTAATAACGTGATAAAGAATTTGAGTGAAATTGACAAAATTTGTGTAAAATTTACAGAATTTGTTTGAAATTTACAGAATCTGTATACATTTTTAGAATCTGACAGAAGCAGACAGAAATTCGATTAAAATTGATAGTTTTTGACAGAAATTTGACTAAATTTTACAGAATTTGACTGAAAACCCAAAAAAATTACTGACCTTACAGTCAGCCTCTAATTGCTGAAGTGCAACCAGTAGTCCGCAATAGAGATCAAAATCGCAAACTTTTGCTCATTTAAGAATCAGTCTCATTTGCAGGCCACGTGCTTAAGATTTTGCATCATCGCAGACTTTCGGCAAAGTTCAGAGTGTTTAAGCTTGTTGTGCACTTTTGGTTTTCGGCTTCTTTTAAGAAATTATTTGGAGCGAGAAAAAAAACCTCCAAAGTTGGGCAAAATGATGCACGTGCTAATTTTTAAATTAACCCTCTACTGCCCAAATTTTTTTTTCAAAATTTTTTATTTTTCCCGTGTTCAGGAGGTCATTTTGAGCAACTTTTGTTCTACGAAAAACTTTACTTCTCTTGTTTTATGTTTTTCATGTTTCATTTTTAATATTTTAATTTGCATTTATCTTGTTTAGTTTATGTTTGTTTTTGGTAGTATTTGGCCTACTCTACCAACTCCTATCATTACATTTTGCCTATCTTATTTTTTCATGTTTTTACAGTAACTTTTTCAATTTTTTGCATGTTTTTCACATTTTCTGCTATAAAATGGAACCATTATGATTTAAATTGTAAATAAATGCGTAGATGCGTAGAGGCATAGTCTGGGGCACTAGAAAAAATACTGCATACTTCTTTTTACTTAAAATATAGGAAATGTTAGTAAAAAACACAGCCAAAGTTGACACCTAAAAAAAATACATTTTTAAAAACATTGGCAAAGTCACATAAAATAAGTCAAATTTCCAACCCTAAAATTTTCCAAAATTTTAAAAGTTCTTCTTTCCAATGATTTTTGAAGATCAAAAATTGGTTGAAAAATGGATTTTTGGCGATTTTTGAATCGAAGCCCGTCTAGAGGCGGGGTTGGGTTGTAGAGGGTTAAAACACCGCAAAAAAAAAAAAAACAAACTTGACCAAACAGGGTCAACAGAGGCTGATATAATGCAGAAAGCTTTGAAAGAATTAGTTGGGAGTGAAGTGTTACGAGTTTGGTTGGTTGGAACGACGTGACGTGATCTTGTTAAAATCTTAGTTGAACCACTTTTTGCATTTTTTCTTTCACATAAATAAGGTTTACAGGTTTTAGCATATTTTTTGTTTATTTTTTAAAAACTTTAATAATTCCAAATTAATATGAAAAAAATATATTGAATTTTCATTAAATTAAAAATATAGCACGTTGTCATTAGAATAGTATTACAAAGCGTATCGCAATAATACAAAAAAAAACCACAGCAAAAAAATCAACCCATCAAATCTCTGTACAAAACAAACTGCAAACAGCTGTTCAATATGTCCTCGAAAAACAGTTTGACAGTGTTTTTGAAGGTCTAATGTTTATAAACTTTGTACAAATATTCACTTTTTGTTATTTTTGCTGATAGCACGGTAAATTTTCCATTAAATGGAAAAATTATTTCGCTGGTTGCGGTTGTATACAGAAGCTGTGCAAATTTAATTAATTTTGTAAACGAAACTAAAAACGAAAACTATTGGCACTACGCCCCCCGGGGCATGGCCTTCCTCTAACGTGGGATTTCTGCTCCAGCGCCTCTGACGAGACAGGAGAAACCGGGACCGACGTTTTACTTCACCATCCGATAGAAGCTCAGTGGATAAGGCGGGAATCGAACCCGCGTCTCATAGCATCATCGGGATCGGCAGCCGAAGCCACTACCCCTGCGCCACGAGACCCAGAATTAATTTTGTATTCGAACCAAAAAAAAACCTGATGAAATTTGACCTTCAAACTTCAGACGTGTTTGCTGTTTTGTGATTTTAATGTCTTCATTGAATACAATTTAGTCAAAATTCACAAAAGTTCGTATAAGGTACCTTTCTGTTAATTTCTATAAATCCCCGTTCAAATCTCCTCCAGAGGCAAGTGACATAATTCGGCACACACTCACTCAAACAGACACACTTCTTCGTTGTATGTCTGTCCGTCCGTTCACACACACAGTCCGGTGTCTTATCACTTTGGATTTTATCACGCACACCACCTCCCTGACCCTCAACCCTTCCCCCCTCCCCAAGCCAAGCACTCAAATCTAGAGCAGATCCGCTCTCTCTCTCTTTCTCTATTTCCCACTCTCTTTTGATTTCGCTGTCACTGGGTGACCAAATTAAGTCTCCAGCACGTGAAAGAAGATAAAAGTGAGAAATGTGCGTGTGTGCGTGTCTTTTGAGGTTATGTAACTTCGTTCTTACCAGTTTTGCTCTCGTTTCAAGGCAATTGAACTCTTAAGGTGCAAACGCTTCCTGAGCTTAATCTGAATCTGCAATCGCTGTCAAGCCATCGGCGTTCGACCGTAGTCTATCAATTTTCATGGCTAAAGCGCGCTCACTCTCGATGGTTGCATTCACTTTTTTTTCTGGCTGCTTCTTGGCCGAACCGGCAAGCGGAATTATTTTTACAGCAGGCAGGCAGGGTAATGGAACCGGTAGTGGATACTATTTGGCGGCTTGTTCCGACCGAAGGTTGGCTTCGATGCCGGCAGAAAGAACGAAAAGAGAAAAAAAACAACATTGTCTGGGTGATTCAGCAAGTTTTATTGCTTTTGGGAAGGTTGTTTGTGGTGGGTCATTGTGGTGGACGCTTTATTTCTTATTGATAGTGACAAGATAGAAGTGACAACATCAGTAAAATTGACCTGAAGTTGTCAGAATGTTAGAATTAGATAATTATGTATTGTTGTTTAATATTCGTGCTTAAACTAAATCCACTTCAAAGAGAAATGTTTGTGGTTAACTTAACGCAGTAGGCCTGGCCAGGGAAAAGAAGATAGTTTTGAGTCAAAATTTTATTCTTCACTGGCAACATTTTCTCGCCGAGAAAAATGAGACGGGATGAATCACAACGACGAATATATCGTACTAATTTTCAAAAGAACATCTTTGAGTAAAGGAACGAAAACGGAATTAACACGTTTTATCTTACGTAACAGATTTCAGTCATTCAAAGGTATTATTTTCAGTGAAAAAATTAAGAGGGATCAATTGGTGACACAACAATTTCCCAAGTTTGATGTAGTTTTAAAAAAAACCCTATTATTTTTTATCAAAATCAGGAAGATAAATTTAATTTTTACCCGTGTTTTCCCACTGTGCATTGTTTACAAACATTATTAGTAATTTAGCGGTGTCATCCGATTTACATTAAAAAAAGGCATAAAGAATCGTTAAAAATACGAATTAAATACAAACTAAATGGTATTAAACGATACTGAGCCAGATAGAAAAGTACCTCAAGCAGTAGTTTTCAACAGAGTGTGAAAAGTTGTTATAGTTAGTTAATTATAATTATAAAAAAAAACATTGTTAAATAGTTCTTCAAATACTCTCAAAGTGTCATGTTTTACTCAGTAAAAAATATTTCGAATCGAAACATGAACTGCATTATCGGATTCTTTCGAAATTTTGCACTAAGAACAGTTAACAATAAGTTTTAAGATACAAGTTTTCATTGTGACGGATTTAAAAAAAAACTTCAAATTTATAGGCATTTTCAGTAAAACAATTTACTTAACAAATGTAATTTTTTAATTATGTTACCAAATTGGTTTTGAGGACAACTTATTTTTATTTCTATGAAAAACTTATTAAGTTTTAATTTTAAACTCACGCAGAAAAATATTTTGTAGAATCAGCCTGTACGAGGTTTGATTCAACAAATTTTTTGTTGAATGTAATCAACTCCGATTTTGCGTTGAAACAAACCTTGATTTTCTCAATTCCACAAAAATCTTATGTTGTTTTGAAAAAGTTGCTTTAACGTTTAGCGTTGATTCAACAAAAATCTTGATTTTCAAATCAACAAAACGTTTTTTGTTGATTCAAATATGCCTTATTTTTCTGCGTGCTTATAAACATTTTATTAAAGTCATTATTGAATTTGTACTCTTTTAAGCTTTGTAAGAAACACAGTTACTATCAAAGTTATCTCGGATTTTAAAATAACAATTTTTAAAGAGCTATTGAAAAGCGGACATGCAAAGTAGCGAAATTCGAATTAACGAATCCGCTCTGTACAGTCCAGACTCGATTATCCGAAGGCCTTGGAAAAATTTCACTTCGGATAATCGAATCACAAAAAAAAGATGTCGTTGTCTTATTTTTGATGGTTAAGAATGGCCCATTGACTATTCTAAAATGAAAGAGAATTTCTAAATCCAAGATGGCGGCCGAAATGGCGATGATAATAGGTTAAAAAAAATCATTTTTCAATTTAAATTAATAATAAAATATTATAATATCGATTTTACGAATCCCATACAAACATTTGGATAACCGAGTCTGGACTGTATTCGGTTTTTCTTAGGTTCAAAGGTTAAAGTCACGTTAATAATATAAACAACATTCTTAAGAAACTTTTCAAAAGGACTTTATCTTATTTTAGGTCGCTGACCTCAAAGATGATTTAAAAAAAAAGCTCCAGAGAAATCTGACTACATATCTCGATTAAATTTTCAAAAGGCCCTATCTGCATAGGAAACCCATGAGGGATAGGTTGTTTTGAAAATTTAATCTAGATATATGTAATTCATGACTGTCAGAAAAAATAGCCAAAAATCCATTTTTCAATCAAATTTTAATCTTGGTACAGCCGAACTCTTAAAATTTTAGAAAAATATAGCAAAAAGAATCAAAAAATGGTTTAAACATCAATACAGATGTGCTACTGTCACAAATTAGCAAAATTTCAATGAATGTGTGAAAGTATTTTTTTTTCCTTAAGTTTCGCGTCTTTTCTGATCTGTCAGCCTTGAATTCAAAATTTATAAAAATGATTAAAAAACCCTTATTTGAAAAAAAAACTGTATAAACAAACGTTAATGGCTAATTTGGGGAAATTTTGAGGTGGTGGTAAAAACATGAAATAAAAATTTGCATTACGTCCTTAACAAAAAAAAAAGTCGCAACAAATTTGGGTTTTAGGGGCTTAATGCTTTGTCGTCACTTCCATCAACAAGTTCCTTAAAAAATCATGATGTAAAAAAATTAATTGATCATTTTTTTTCTTTTGCTGGCTAGTTTCGGAAGATTGAATCTTTTGTATGAATGCTTTTGATGCGCAGAAAAAAAATTGTGAATTTCATATTTTTGGATATCAATTGTTATGTTAATCCTACCCAGTCATGACGTTCTAGTAGGATTCTAGCAGAGTTCTTACAGAGCTGTATATTCTTATAGTTTTCGAGCAGAAATGTTCCACCGTTCTAGCAGGATTCTGACAGAACCAGCTCTGCTAGAATATTTCGTGACTGGGTATCGGCAAATCTAATAAGTTTTTTTTTTTCAAATTAGAATATTTTGCTAACTGTCCACCCTTCGACCCTTCAAAACAAACGCGCCACTTCTTCGTTGTTGCACCTTAACTAGCCAACAGCAAGTTTTTGCTCCCCTTTCGTGCGAACCCAGTTGGGTTGATTTATGCGCGCCGCTCAACTTCTTTTCCAATGCAAAAGCCTCAATATTTTGCGCTGACTTGCATCTCTGACACTGCGAGAGCTGACAGTCAACCTGGGTGAGCCTGCTGGGCAAAAAAAAAAAATGAAGTGTAAACATTGACCTGGCGCTGATTTTTTGCTTCATTTGATGGAATTTGCGATAGCTTCATTAATATTAATCTGTTAACTGGTTTAAGTTATTAGATTGATAATTGGATAAGCAGTCAATCAGAAAAATTTAAAGTATTTTAAGCTGAAAAGCTCTTTTGAAAATTGTAAATAATTCTTAATATAACATAATTTTTCCAATTCTGCGTATCAATTAAATTTGAAGTCCTCATTAGAAGTGAATTGTTTAAAATTTAAAGACTAACATTCTTCTTTTTCCACTCCCTGTTCAACTTTCGTTGGGTTTGGTCGTCTTTCGAGCTAGCTTAGCGCGTTTTTGACGGTGTTTTTTCTTTTAACTTTCGCCGACGGCCATGGCGGCGGCCGCGACGGTGGAGAGTGAGTGGACGGAGCACAGGGCTGAGAATGGAAGGACGTTCTACTGGAACGCGGCCTTGAGGAAAAGTGTGTGGGAGAAACCGGACGAGTTTCAACCCAAGACGCAGGCGGCGACGGGCATGGAGGTGGAAGACTCTGAAGGAGGAGGAGAGGACGGGGGCGGATTTCGTCCCGTGGTCAAGGTTCGCCGCAGGAAGGCTAAGGAGGAGATCAACGTCGGCGATGGCGGCAACGACGGCGATGTGGAGAAACTGCTCAGCAACAACAAGTTCAGCCCGCTAGCGGAGGAGAGCAACAACAACAACAATGCGAACCCAGCAGCAGAAAAAACCAACCCCGTGGTACCAGCAACCGGCAAGTCGGCCGGGGAGAAGAAGCAGCCGCCGCTGGTGGTGAAAGAAATGAGCTTCGCCCGCCTTGCGAAGGTGATGTCGTCGTGTGATGTCCAGCCGGAACACAAACTGACGCGGTACGGCACAAAAATTACGTGCTTCTCGAGCGACGACTTCGACACGGTGCAAGCCCACCTGACGAAGAACAAGGTGCAGTTCTACACGCACGGAAAGCGCAGTGCGAGACCGCACCGGGTAGTAATGCGAGGTCTCCCGAACGTGGAACCGGATTACATCAAGGAGCTGCTCAAGACGGAACATCAGCTGGACGTATTGGCAGTACACGCCATCAGGCGGAAGCAGCAGCTTCCCGCCATCGATGAGACGCCTTTCATCGTGCTCTTCCCCAAGGGGCACACCAGTCTGAAGGAGTTGAGTAGCAAAGTAAAGAAAGTGGGACCAGTCGTCGTCCGGTGGGTGGCCTACCGGAACAAAGAACCGCACGTGACCCAGTGCAAGAACTGCTTGCAGTTCGGTCACGGAACCAGTAACTGCCATCTCAAGCCCAGGTGCAGCAGCTGTGGGGGTCCCCACAACACAGAAAAGTGCAAAGCAGAAGAAACGCAAGCCAAGAAATGTGTCAACTGTTCTGGATCCCACGAGGGTCTGGACCGCAGCTGTCCCAAACGTGCGCAGTTCATCCAGTCGAGGCAGCAGGCGTCCAAGCCGAAGCCGCCAGCATGGAAAAAGGACAAACAGACTCCGGCAGGAGCTGTGTTTACCGCGGCGGATTTTCCTCCGCTACCTGGAGCGGTACCGGAAGAGAAACATCCTCGTCCCGCAGGAAGAAGTCAAGGAAATACTGGCGCCGACGCCGGTGCAACCCCGAAGGAGCAACAAGGTGAACGGATGCTGTACAGCGAGTCGGAGCTGTGGGCCATTTACCGAGAATACAGAGTTCGCTTGAGGCAGTGCAAGACACCCGAGGAACAGATTGACGTGATCGCACACTTGCTGACACATGGCACGAGAAAATGATCATCTGATTCAGTAACGTTTTTTTTTTATTATTTATTATTTGTTGTATTTTTGATCCTCGGTCCTAACCTGGTCGTAGCACCTAAAAGGACCTAATAAAAATAAGTTGTGAAGAAAAAAAAAAAACATTCTTCTTTTCTCATTTCTTCCAGGTACGTTCATTGACATTTGGCGGATGTTTTCCTCGCGTGAGTGTCACTCCCCCACTAACCTACAACAGTGGCGCGAGGAGGGGAAGAGGGAATCTCTCTCTAACTTTTCTTTTCAAACGCACTCAACCAACCATTCTTTCGCTGTTATTCTTGCTCCTCCGTTCAATTTTCTGACTGACCTTATCCAAAATCCAGAGAAAGAGAGACATTGAAAGAGAGAGTGCAAACACTCTGTTGCACATTCTCTCACTTTAACTCGAGTGACATTTTCTCTCATTTCTCCGACATTGAAGCTGAGGAAGTTCTCAATTTTTGCTGTTAGCAAAGGGGCGTGAGTGAAAAGTGAGTAACTTTGCAGAGTGCATTTAGAATGGATGGAAGCGACTTGATTGATTTATTGCTGAAGTGGTTCCAGCGAGAAAAAAATGAATAAATACTCGCGACTGAATGTGTAAATAGTTGCATAGGAGAGTTGCTGATTGCTATCGCAATCGCGCGTCCGCGCGAGAAGTTTCAATTATTACTCATTTTTGTGCTTAGAAATAATCTTGCCAGCCCCCCTAAAAGTATGCAACTGGTTGTACATTTGTGCAAAAAACCAATCCCACTCAAATTGAGCTGTCAACGCTTGGCTTCAATTAAGAATCGAAAAACCCAGAATTTGGACACGACTCGATTTTTTTTTTCGACTGGTCACGTTTTGTGAGTAAACACCGCAGAGCTTTGTGTTGTTGTTTTTAAGACGACGTGCACTGACTAATCGATAAACATACCGTGCTAAAATCCGGAACCGGATTAAGAACGAATTAATTGCGTTGGCGTGTGTGCGTTTTTTTTTATCGGAGGTTTTATCAACCCAGTTGATAATGCTTAAGTTGATAAAAATGTTACGATTTTATTAGGGGGAAAATCACGATATTTTTCCCCCAAAAGCAAGACCCTGATTTTGAGTCATTAACTCTGCTTTGAATTGTTTTCTACCGAATTTAACAACATCAATTATAAATTCAAGGCTGAGGCGTTCAACAGCTTGAAACTGTGATATTTTTTTCGCAAATGGTTTATTGTGCTTTTAAACACATGAATATGGATTTTCTTTTCGGTACAGTGAACTTGAAAATACACAATAAAACCGCTTCGTACGGTTCGTTGCTGCAGGACGCATTCAAAATTCGCATGCTCCCAACTGGCAACTGCGTAAAATTTATGCAATTCTGCCTGCTTTTGTATCCTTTTATGCGTGAAATGCGTCAGTGTTATGTGACGTCAGACGTTTAACGTGTAAACATATTAGTAAAATCGTAATTCCTCTCGAAAATCACGCATTCGTTGATTATCCTAAATAAATCGAATTTCTCTTCTCTCTTGCGCGAGAATTCGGAAGAAATTCGATCTTACTTATACATTCAAAGGTCAGACGTCATTTAAGGTGAAACGGGAAGTTTTGGAACAACCTTAAGGAAAAATGCCATAACTTACGAAATTTTTTTTTGCAGGCGTTGAACAATTCGGAAGGAAGCGATCTGTCGAGTTTAGAAATTGATTTAAGTTGAAAAAACGTTGTCCAAGAACTGGCGTCCCATTTCACCTTAACGCTGACGCATTTAAAAAGCTTGAAGATTTGCATCTGTGATCTCAGTTTCCAGTTGTCCAAGAACCCGTAATCTTGAGATTTTGAAAAAAAGAGCTGAAATTTTAAATTGTTAAAATAATGTTGTCTTAGAAATTAGAAAATCGAATTTTTATTTTTTTTGTAGGAAATTTTCTGATCATCACGAAAATATGTTTTCATGAAAAAAATAAACTTGTTGTCATGCTGAGAAATATTTTTTTTTGGGAAAATTTCTAATATTCACAAAAAATAAATGCATAGAAATATGGCAACCATTGCAAAAAAATAAAATGTTTTGTTTGAGAAGATTTACTTACACCGTAAAAAAGGTGGAATTTTGGAAGGGTAAACATTTGTTTGGTTGAATATTATATGATTAATGTACACACTAAGATATTTTTACCGAAGTTGGTAGTTGAAAATTCGGTAAAGTTTAGATCGGGCTGTCAAAATGAACAAAATTTTACCAAATTTCGTTTGTACGATGAACAATAATGAACTTCATTTCCGAAATTTGGTAAGTTTTTACTGAATTCGGTAATTTTCAGTTTTCAGTTGTAAAATTCGGTAAACTTTACCGAATTCGGTAAAAAAATCTAAGTGTGTAGAAATGTGAAGTTCAACAGAAACTGAAGAAAATTTCACCAATTCCTTATGTAAAATTACACTTTGTTTGTCACTATTCCCAGAGGTACCCAGTTAACTCAATTGGAATTCTGAAACGGAATTCAATTCGAATCGTTTACGCATTCCATTTCAAACGCCATCCTTTGTTCTTTATTTGCCTTCGCTTCTCGCTCGGTTTTCTTCAGCCTTCGTTTAGAATAGGCTTTACGTCAAGTGACTCAGTGCGTTTGTTTTTATTTATGGCGCTTGCTAATTAATTACATGTTTCGGGACTACTTAACAAGTGAGTGACTAAAATATGGCCAAAAGAACATGTTCCCGGTAGTTGGAAGCAGTTTTATCCCGAAATAGCTGTGTAAACTTGAGCGATAGTGAAAAGATGATTTTTGCGATATTCATTAAGCGGGTGATAGCTGCTCGCGTGTGTGTCAGTGTGTGCACGCAACGTGATGAGAAATGGTTTTGCAAAATATAAATTTTGATCAAAAGTGCATTAAATAAGATATTTTTGGCCAGTAAATGGCATAAATTTGTGTGCTTAATCGAGGCGGTGCTGTTGCTGGTAAAGTTATGGCCAAAATAGTATTTTTGGAGCTTTAATCGAGCAACAAATTCTCCATATCACGAAGATAGGTGTTTGATTAAAATAGGCATAATTGCCCTTTGTGTTGTCGAATTTGACAACATTGAAATGTTTCCAAAACCGTCAACATTTGTGTCGATTTTTGGAAAATTGTTGTCGATTTTGAAAAAAATTACGTCAAAATCGACAAAAATGTTGCCGATCTTGGAAAAATTTCAAATGAAAATTGTTGTCGATTTTGAAAACATTTACGTCGAAATCGACAAAAATGTTGCCGATTTTGGAAAATTTCAATGTTTACAAATTCGACAACACAGAGTTATCGGATTTGCTTACAGGATTTCTATCCGTGTGTATTGAAGTAAATAGAACTTGTGCACTGAACGAAAAAATGCTACTTTTTAAAAGTTTAAGCCCAATCAAAAATATGAATATTCATGTGAAAATCATTGACTGTAAAAAAAATCAATATCATTTTGATTTTGAAATTTAGTTTTATGCCAGGTTTCATTTCTGTTTTAGATTTGTTTTCATTATTGTTTTCTTGAAATCCAAAATTTTCAATAATTTTTTGGTCAAACCTTTGTTTACTTGTTTGTTTAACTTTGTTTTACTTGTTTTACTTGTTTGTATAAGTTTGTTTTACTTTTTTTTTTAATTTAATAAAATGTATTTCCAAACAAAGGGAATGTTATGAACAACGATAAAAAAAAACAAAATCATGATTACATCTCAACCACAGACAAATAGAATTGAATCTCTTCAGTCTTTGAAAATCTGCCACTCTAACGATCAATTTGAATGATCAGAAACTCACCAAGGCAATTTTGAACTCAAAACCACCCAATTGCACGCGTTTGACAGTTGCTAGAAGCAGTATGCACGACTAGATGGCTCTTGTGAAAAGCGATTGAAATCGAATCGAATCGAAATCAGAATTCTAGGAAAAAAATTTAATTGGTTATTTCAGGAAAAATCTGAATATTTACAGTAACATTTAAACACAATACACTCAACCCCCGGTGGTTTGTCACTTTTTCGTTTGACTCTTTTTTAGTTTGTGTTGGTTGGTTAAAGTTAAACTAAAAATTGACGTACTGTCA